>NC_089743.1:0-277500 GCF_040412425.1 Macrobrachium rosenbergii
GGCCTGTCCGCTTGCATGTGCTAACGGTACTGCTCCTCCTGAATATCTCTTCAGGGAGAGGAGGACCTAAAAAGGGCCAGCTTTTCGCGACTGGAGAGGGGCTAGGCCTAGAATGGTTTGGTTTGTGCCCCTTCCACTGACCACTTCAGTGGGCGGAAGGTGGAGTTTTGACCTGGCCCGCCGGGTTCTACAGATGGGGCCTCCGTGGAGGAGGTAAGCGTGGCTGTGAAGTGGCAAGGGAAGGGGCCCATAGAGAAGGTCCCGACCCAAAAGTCTCGTTTGAAGTCCTCCAGGCCAAATTCCACCCATCACGCCAGGCGGTGGGGTAGCGTCCCCGCATTACGTAACCTGGAGCTGTACGTTGGAGCGGTAATGGTGTGGCCAAAATCTATCCACTTCATTTCCCACGGGTTTTTGTCAACCATGGCACCGGCTGGCACTTTGGGCCCTGGCGATCAGGCTAATGTCTGCTGCAGTGTCTACTGTGACCGGAAGGGGTCACGGGCAGGCTAGTGCTCTGAAGAGGGGCCACCGAGATGGACTGGGTTTCCAATCTCTAATGGGTAAAGGATCTTGTCGGACCTGGGGCAAAGAAAATGAGGTGCTAATGAGGTTGACGAATTTTGTGGTGGGGACATGATGTGGACAGGCCGGGAGATCCAGCATTGTAGTGGCTGGCAGCACCACAGGATTTGCACGGGCCTCTTGGATGGGCTCGGTGGCCTGCAGTAAATGTTGGAGGAGAGGGCTGAGAGGATGAATCAGGAGAGGAGTTCTGGCTGGTGGTAGCAGGCCTCACCTTCTTACAGTGGGTGCACGTAGGCTTGCTCGGCAGTCCATTCTTTGGACGAGTGGAGTTCGAGAGGTAGGCTGGTGGAATGATGTGCTTCTGAGAGGTGCTGTGAGACTGGTTAAAAGTTCCTACAAATCGGCCAACACGGCAGGCTTTCATAAGTGTGGTGGGCTGCTTATCGTTAAGATATACAGCAAGAAATCTGGGCACACATTGGTAAAGGTCTTAGAAGCATGGTCCGATTGAAGAGATCCTCAAACGTCGTGCAGGCCAAAGTTTTTCGAACCAGCGGGTAACCAGACTGGGTCTTGTGACAGGCCCATTCGTTCCAGGACCAGCCAACTTCCTTGGCAAGACCTTGGAACCACTGTCTCCATTTCTCTGGGGTTATTTTGTAGGCCTTTGTAATGACACTATGAACTTCCACCATGTTGCCTCTCTGGCCCTTCTCCAGTGAGCGAAGCACTGCCTTGGCTTTTCCCTCCATATGCTTGGCTAGTATTAAGGCTCTCTCCGTCTCCGTGGTGCTGTAATTCATCGAAGAGAGCCTCGATCTCCTCTAGCCATGCTTCTGGCACCAAATCCTCAGTCCACTAGGGGACGAGGGAATTAATGCTCAAAATTGGAGCATTTGGTGCAGCAGGTGTAGGGCTGGGCCTTGCTGTCTAAGCTTTCAGCACTCTCCTTTTTGCTCTTTCCAGCTCAAGCTCTTTTCCTTGAAGAAACTCATGCTGTCTTCTCCTTTCTTCTCTGTCTTCTTCTAGTTGCCTCTGCTTGGCTTCATACGCCCTCTGTGAAAAAGGAAGTAATTTCGCCGTTCGCTCAAGTCTTTCTTCCTTCTCCCTGCAGGTGGCCAAGTCATCCACTTGCAGCCCTTGACCCAGTAGTGATAAGTTCTGAGCCTGTGAGACCTGTCGCCGTCCCCAGATCCAGGAAGGCTTTATAAGTCTCTGCTGCCATGGTTCTATAGAGGGATGAAGAAATTTGTTTTATTTAGCATTTCCCAACGTTTTGTGTGTGTGAGAAAGAGAGAGAGAGAGAGAGAGAGAGAGAGAGAATAGAATGGAGGCAGTGAGTGTAATTGTCGTTGTGAGTGGTTGCGGTTGTTGGAGCTCGTTTGACGGTGCTGTCTGTCTGTCAGGTCTGTTTTTCGGTTTTTGGGAAGTCTTGGGCAGTTGAGGTCAAACCTTGAAAGTGGACGGGAGTTCGTCTGCATGATTTTTTTTATTAGTCGAGTGTTTACTGGTTCATTGTGTCTTCTTCTTTTTTCGTTCGTTGTTGGTGGAGGGTCGGTTTTAAGTTTTGTTTTGTGGTTTTGTCTGCTGTGATTTGGCGACCGTGGACCTTCATCCATCTCCAGCAACCGAAGATCAGGGGTGAGTGTTGTGTGTTGTTTTGTTTGTGGGTTTGAATTCGCCACATAATATTTGGCTGCCCAACGTGGGGGTTGTATAATAGCAGTTAGGATTGTTTGTGGTGGGTAGAGTGAGAGTAAGAGGTCAGGATGAGTGAGATAGAGAAACTGAGAGAGGAACTGAAGTGGCTAGGGGAACTCCAGGGTAGGCTGGAGGAGGAGAATGGGAGGCTGAGGAGTGAGAATGAGGAGTTGAGGAGTCAGTTGGAGGAGATGGGGGAATGCTAAGAAGTGCAAAGAAGAAATGAAAGGGGAGATGAAAGAGTCAGAAGAGAGAATGGAAGAGAGGGTGGATAAAAAAGTTGGAGGAATGATGAAAGGTGTGGAAGAAATGGTGAAAGGTATGTTCAAGGGTGTTTTTGGAGAAGGGGCTGTTGAGGCAGGTTCTCTGGAATGTGTGAAGGGGCAAGAGAGAAAGAAAAGGAGGAAGAAGTGAATGGAAGCATGAGTGATGAAAGTGATATGGAAATAGGAAGTAAGAAACGAGGAATGAGAGGCAGGGTAAGGAAAAGGGGAATGAAAAGCAAGGGAAGGAACAGAGGGAAAGTAAGGATAAGTCAGGGAAGAAAAAGGGAAGAAGGGAAAAGGAAAGGAAACTGGTAAGAAGGGTAAGAGAAGTGGGAAAGGCAGGAAAAGAAGGGAGAGGGTGAAGCATACTAGTGATAGTGAGGTGGATGGAGGTGAATGGATAAAAGTGGATAATAAGAGGAAGAAGAAGAGTGTAATGAGTAAGATGAATGTAAAGTGAAGAGAGTGGACTCTTTGTATTCGGAAGAGGGTATGAAAGGACAGAGTGAAAGTAGGAAAGTGAGAGTGAAAGTGAGAAAGAAGTGAGAAAGGCTATGTATGTGAGGGAGGTACCCTGGTGTGAAAGGTATAATGAGTATGGAAGTAGGGATGTGCATGATTTCTTTAGGGAGTATGAAAGGTTTTGTCAGGATAAGTATGGGAAAGTAAGAGAGTGTGGGCACGAGAATTAGGAGAATATTTGACTGGGTTTTGCTTGATATGTATAGGGTTATTATGAGTGTGGGGATGTTGAGTATGACAAGGTGAAAGCTAGACTAGTTGAGCAAGCGAGGCGTATGAAAGCGAGTGTTAAGTATAAGAGGAAGAATGAATTTGATGAGGCAAGAATGAAAGCTGGGGAAACCTTGTCACTGTATGCTTGTAGGCTGAGACATTGGCAAGGATGAAGTTTGGGGATGATGGGATAGATGAATGTAAGGAGTTAGTACGGAAGTTGTTAGGGACAGTGCCAGATGGAGTTAGAGAATTTGTGAACTTGAAGCGGAAGAGAGAAGAAAAGATGGATGAATGAAAGGTTGACTTGGGAGAAATTTTGGAAATTGTAGAAGATTATGAGCTTGACAGGGTTATAAAGAGAGCAGAAGTGTGAGTGTGTAAGGGCTGGGGTAGATGAGAGAGGTACCAGAGTTTGGAAGTTTTAGGGATGCAGTGTTGAGGGGCCCAATGAGAATGGCAGATAGTGTAATAGATAGGAGTGTAAGAGCAAGTAATGTGGAGGTGCCAGTGAGGATGAATGGTGGGTTTGTAAAGGAACAACGGGTTGGACGGGTTAGGGATAGTAGTGTACAAAGGGGAAGGTCGGTGAGTGGAAGTCCAGCGAAGTGTTTTAGATGTGGAAAGAAGGACATACAAAGAATGAGTGTAGGGCAGGGCTTTAGGAGCGTGTTTGGGATGGTGTGGGCAATCGGGACATTTGGTAAGTGAGTGTACGAAAGATAGGGGTTAAATGCTACAGGTGCGGACAGGTGGGTCATATTGCTAATGGTTGTAGGGGTACCCAAGTGAATGTAATATGTTGGCAACTGTGGTAAGAATGGGCATTATGCAAGAATGTGTTCAGAACCGAGAGCGAAGTGTGTCGAATGTGGAATGGAAGGGCATGTATCAAGTGTATGTAGACGAAAGAGGGTGACTGTGACAGCGAATTCGGGAAACTGAGTGTGAAGGGGGTTCAAATGGGTGGATCCTCCAGGATGCAAGCGGTGCGTGTGATGCATGTACGTGAGGGGTTGTGTATGGAGGATCAGCAATTTGTTTTGATAGAGTATGGTAGAAAACGTAAGAAAGGGAAGAACGTAAGTGAACGGAATGATCATAAGTTGTGTGATAGGGGTGTGAGTGCCAAAGTGGAAAATGAGTGATAAAGCGTGTAATACGGATGAATGGGATGGTATGAATAGAACGTATAGCATATGCGGGTTTGATATAACTGAGTTGACTGAACGTAGGGTTAGTGAAGTTGAAGCCATGTTGATATAAGTGAGCGAAAGCAGTAATGTACGAGTGATTAACAGAAGCGTTGCAAGAATTGGAAAGGTCAATGAGCGAATGGGATGGGTTAGTTGAAGAATTGGGGAGGTATTTGGGAACGAGTTAGAGGGTATAGATGAGATTGTGGATGAAATTGAGAGTGGTAATAGTGAAGAAGATAGCGTGAATCTGAGAGAGAATGGAGGAGAAGATGTGAATTTGAATGTTACTAGAAGAGAATGATTCTGAGAGAATGATTGCGTGCATATGAACGCGATCTAGAGGACCTGCTAGTGAGCATCCGTGGGTGTTGCGTAAGACGATTTGAATGCAGTGAAAGGTGTTGGTTGGGAAATGCTAAAAGGGGGAGAATTATAGAGGGATGAATAAATTTGTTTGTATTTAGCATTTCCCAACGTTTTGTGTGAGAGAGAGAGAGAGAGAGAGAGAGAGAGAGAGAGAGAGAGAGTGTAATTGTCGTTAGTGAGTGCTTCTCAGTTGTTGAAGAGGGTGAGGTCGTTAGGTTGTTTGGAGTTCTGTCTGTCTGTCTGTCTGTTGGCAGGGAGTTTTTCGGTTTTTGAGAAGTCTTGGCTCAGTTGAGGCGGAACTCTGAAAGTGGACGGGGAGTTCGTGAGTCTGGTTTTTTTTGGATTGTCATTAATGGTTGCATGTGTCTCTCTTTTTTCGTTCGTTTTTTGGTTGGAAGTCTGTTTTAAGTTTTGTTTGTGGAATTTTGTGTGCTGTGATTGGCGACCGTGGACACCTTTATCCATCTCCAGCAAACGAAGATCAGTGAGTGTTGTATGTTGTTTTGTTTGTGTATCTGAATTGCCACAGTTTTTTTTCTGTGTTGAAAAATCTAACCGCCACAACTAGGCCAATTTCTCATGAAGTGTATTCAGTGACGTGGCAACCACTTTCAAAAGGTGGGACTTTGGGTCATTCCATGTAAACATCAAATGCACACTGGTGGAAACTGCATATCAAACCAGCCTTGGTGCAGGTTAGGTACCAGAAGGACTTTCTCTTCTGTGTTCAATTTTGTTTTGTTTTGTTTATCTTTTCTAGTTGTTTGATTGGTGGCACTATGGTGCCAATATGTTCCTAGGAAACCTTTACTTGAGTCCAACTAGGCTATATGGGAGGGAAAGGCACTCTACCCCAGCAGTGTAACAATTGAATGAGAGTAAAAAGGGAGAAACAAAAGAGTTGGTTTGATGAAAGAGAGAGAAGTAAGTTTATTCAGTTGATGACAGTGCTGCAAATTATTGGCACTGAGGAATAAGAGTGAATTTAGTTGCTGGACAAAAGATCCTCGCAAGTGGCTGGTCAAGTTTTCAGTGCTAAACCCTTCTTATTTCAGAGGGTGAAAACTACTGTTTTGCTTTAAGATGGGTAACAATTCAGAAAGTGACCTGACAGTTTATCACTGTAATTAAGCTTTAAATTGTCCTCATCTACTTGTGGGACAGAGGTGTTGCTTTATTTGGTTTAATTAAATTAATTGTCCTGGTGTCGGCCCTTCTTTCTTTGAAGAGGGTCACTGCAGGCTCTATTAGGCTTACTTTAGGATTATAGCAGAGAGAGAGAGAGAGAGAGAGAGAGAGAGAGAGAGAGAGAGAGAGAGAGAGAGAGAGAGAGAGGGAGCAGATTTTCAATCAGCCAATTTTTTTCTGCTTGAGAACAGCTTAAAAAAAATTTTTCCCAGTGCAGAAATTGGCAGGGTTAATGAAAAGATACGTTGTCTCTCACAATGAGGATTGTCTTTAACATTTCTTAACCAGACGACGTTACAATGAGTTGGAGTAAATTGATAAGTTCTTTCTTTATATGATTAGAATTTACGTCAAGGTATTTGTATAGGAACTTGTTATCTGTATTAATTCTAACTAAGACCTATCATTCCCTGACTAAATTATATCTTGTTTTTATCTATTGCAGTTGAAAATCTCTTATCTATCGAAGTCTGTCTGGCTAAGATATTGTGAGGTGGGGAGGGTCTATGCCAATGACAGTAGTCCCAAGAAAGTGGCTTTGAGGCAGCAAAAACAACTGGTCACACAAAGATAACAACAAAGAGGCTGTAAGATGGCGGACATGGGGGAGCAGTCATCCAAACACAATTTAACAACAAAAAGGTCCTCGGTTCCCAAGATGTCAGACAAATCCTGTTAGTCACAAACAATTCAAAACAATAACCTGCCCTGATTTGAAATGCTCTTTTCTCAAGTCAGTTACACAAAGCTTTGGAATTCCTCTCACAATGAACTAAGCAGATGCAGGCATCCAGATTTACTCTAAATATACCAACACTGACAAAGGATTTTACGTTAAGGATGGAAAACGAAAATATCATTACAATGTTTGTTTCTTTGTTATCAAATTTCTCACGCAAATTAACCTTCCGCTTGTACCTGAGTAGACGACTGGCAAGACAAAATGAATTGAATTTGTGTGGTTCGGATGGGACCAAATTTACGTTACTGAAAAATGTATTTTATGGTAAAATTAACTATTGCCGTTCGTTTGCTATTTCGATGACACGGTGTTTTGATGTGATTCCCTATATTATGAATGTTATTAATGCCGATCGGGAGTGACAAACGCGGTTACTATTTTTGAAATGAAATGAACTTCGCAAATTCTGTTTACTTCGAAAGATACGTGACTGCAGTGTGCTTTTCTCCTACGTTATCGATTAGGAGTTAATTGTTTCCAAAAAATCAATATCATGCATTAATCCTTGGCCAGGAAAAATGTCAGAATATTAACAATTACAAGGTAACTCAGGACGACCTTCACTGGAATGCAGTACACTGGTTTAGTAGAGGAGATCAACGACAAAAATGCTCCATCTTAAGATTTTATAAATTGTCTGAATTATTCATGCTTCAGTACATTTTCCTGACCTACGCTAATTCTTAATTATACCTGGTATTCTGAACTCTTCTTCTTCTTCTTCTTTCTTATTATTGCTGCATTATTATTATTATTATTATGCCTTGTGCTGTCTCCTTGTTTGGAAGCCAGTAAATTAAATGAAACATCTGACTTTTTCTTTGGAATTAATTGTAATTAATTTTCTTTTCTCCAGATTCTTTTTCTAAAATTTACTTAGATCCTATGCAAGGTCAGTCAATGTCATATATGTGAGTTGGGCTTGGCTGATGAGTTTATTACTTGATTTCACGTAATTTATAAGGCCCTGCGTGCCAAGGACACACATAACCTGTCAATGAAAGCTATAAATTAGCCTCAAAGACAGCCGTTTAAACACTCAAGGTCTGCCAGCCGAGGAGCTATTCTGCTACAAAAAAATATTTTGAATAAGGACTTTACGATAAACGTCGCCCGACTTTTCGGACGCAGTCAATCTCTACTCGTTAATATGGATTAAAAACACAACGGCTCTTCCGTTAACAATGGTTCTAGACACAATATGCATAAAAGATTAAAATGACTCCCTTAACCTTCCCTACTTCCTAGTTAGTTCACTGTGAATAGTTGAATGTAACATTCTAAACAATATAAATTATGCTTAATCTAGACTTCAGCTGACAAACAAATTGTGGCTTGGTAACCTTTCAAATAATTAGGTGGTGGAAAAGGACAAAACAAGGAAACTGGAAATAGGAAGAGTCACTCATAAAAGGGGCTAGTAATTGACGAAGTTTTGAACAAAACATGGACTTTACCTTGGACGACTAGTTGTTTGCACATACAACGGACGATCGGAAGTTCTGGGATAATTCGTCACTTCACTAGTAACATAGACTTAAACAAAGGGACAAATTGGTTGTCCGAGAAGGATAAGCTGATTGACCACCGTCGATAGTTGGTTCTTCTGCCTTGACAATCCAAGATGGGTCAGGAAAATAGGGCGTCCATTCATGCCCTCTGGGGTCTGAAACTTTGTCAAAGCCATTCGCCAGAAGAGAACAGGTAACAATGCTTAAGTTGCCACCTATCATAAGGTTGATTTGAAAATTTTCCTATGGGGTTAAAATGCCAATGCTACCAAATTTCAATGTCATTTTATTTCAGGTTCACCTTGAAAACGGTCGATACACCAATCTCCTCCCAGACTCCTTTTTCATAGCTGATAGGGTTACTACAAATAAATTCCATTGTCAGGTTTCAAGGTTGAACAGGTCATCAACTGAAGGAAAATGATTTATGAAACAAGGCCAAAATATAAGGGGGGTTATATACAAAGGCATACATATAAATCAGGGACCAATAGGTGTTGCAGCTGAGGCCATCCAATACATATGCAATATATAACCTTTATGAAAATATATTCACAGGTGATGTTACATATGTCAAATATAACATACATATATATACAAAAGCTACAATGGACTGTTATATTCCTAGGGATAATACGGCAACAAACTGCCACCTATATATAAATAGTGGGTTTATGAATCTTTATATCAATGAAATTTATGGCTGTCAATATATATATACTGAAGGAGCACTTTATGTCCATGCATATAATCACATGCAAGCAGGGGAGTTATATAAGCTACATATGCATATATACAGATCCAGATATATACAGATACATAAGACAAAGATCTACATAGGCAGAATAGGAGAAAACCTATACGTGCACTATGAAGTCAGTCTGAGGGATTGGACAGCAACACTGAAGAAATATATATAGGAATATATAGGTAAGGTCAAAGGTTAAAGACAAAACAGTATAGGGTATGTATATATACACTGCAAACACCCTATCAGTAATGCCTGGTATACTATATATCAGGGGTCAAATATATACAGGGTTCAACATATCCTTTATATATTGGTTCATCATAGCTCAATAAAACTTGTGGGTCCCTTTCTTTCTATAAACTAACTGTTGCATATATATATTATAGAAACCTTCATCACCTTCATCTTTCCCACAGGAGAAGTTAAATGGAACAGAGCAAATTTACCATATGCTGAGAAGGTGCCATGACAGAAGTGAACTGATGCTACATTCTTGCTGCCAACCCCACACCATCAGGTTTTCGAGTTTGATTTGGGGAAAACACACTCAAGTTACTATCACCATAAATTTCAAAACAATTTCAGCATTCAGACTTGGGATGAATCTACTTTTATTATAAGTGTATTGAATCTTAACACATTAAGTCAAACTATAAGACTTATTTTCACCTGATGTATATTTTGATGATTATGCATTGGGATTGCCGATGTCCTGATTTCAAGCATAAACTGCCACACTGTGGCTCTTCCTGAATCCTGTCAACAGTGCTCAAGATATGTCTGATTGCACCTGTGGACTTTTGGGATCTGGTCAGTCAGTCAAAGACTTGTTGGGGAACATTTGAGGTCAGTGCTGCGTGCTTTACATCAGAAGAATTTAGATCTAGATGTGTTCTGGTGGCAAGCCAGTTTCTTTGACTTAAGAACAGAGGTCAACCAATGGCACATAACAATTTCCAAGTTTCCATTCTCTGAGTGCAGCTCTTGTCCAATCATAAACTTAACAAGTTAACTGCAGACCAGAGGGTACAACTATCTCAGAAGCTCCAAACAAAATCTAGTCAGTGATCAATTAAATTACTCCCCATAGTGTCAGGCACAATACCTAGTTAAATCTAGGTTGATGCATTTGCTTTCCATAATTTTTTGGAAAAAAAAAACGAAACTAATTCAGTTTTGGGTCTGCTGTTGCTCCAAGAACCTGTTATCCAGCCCTATGTCAGTCTGAGCCTCTGCATAAAACAAATAAAACCTTTAGCCAGTCCTCTGTCTAACAAACAACTGTTTAGCAGTCTGGGACATTTGGCCGGTCAAACAACCCTGTTAGCCCTGTCCAACAAAAAAAAACATTTTAGCCTTTATCAGACACAGCTATTTATATCCATTTGTTGAATTGCAAATTTTATTGCACACTGTCAAACAATGCTTGCTGCTCCATCAGCCCATCTTCACACAACAGTTTTGCTTCATCTGTACAATAAATTCAGTTTAAATTAATTAACTGGTTAATTTTCAAGTCCTCCCCATCCATGGAGACTCACCCCTGTCAGACAATACATTTTGAGACCCCATCAACACACTGGTTTCACCTCAGTCAATCAAAGGGCTGACTGGGAACCTGGGGGTGGAAACTGTTTAGAAGTGGAAAAAAATAGTCAAACCTTCACAGCATGAAGGGGCAGGGCTACTAGCACCCCCAAGAGTCAGGTTTCTCTCACATGAAATCAGGTCAGGCTAATGGTAGAACTATACAGTGGCTGGAGGCTGTGCTGCCTTCCAACTTAATTTTCTACAGTTTTTGGTTGTTATTTATGAATTTACCTTTCATTTTTGGTGCTCTAGTGTAATTAACTGTAATTAGCCCCTGTAGTCCATCCAACAAAGGGGTTTCCAAACGCGATCTTCAGAAGACAGAGCACTGGCTATGTCTGTTTTGGACGGTTTATATCCAGTCTGGCCAGTGGCAGCTTGCTTGAAATTGGTTTTTCAACACTTTAGGGCTTCTGGCACTGGGAGAAAGCATTTGTTTCTTGTCGGCCAAATGGAATGTCCCTTTGTCGTGTTTAGTACTGGCGGGGAGTGGGGGGCAGTACCCATACCTTAACAAGTTATTGCGCTTGCCGGATGGGATATGAACCGTTCGAAACAGACATGTAGCCGTGCTCTGTCTTAAGAGTTATGGAAACCCCTTGTTGGATGGACTTCAGGGCAGCCCAATTACAGGTTCCAGACACCGACCCCCAAAAATAACGTTAAATTGTAAGTAATCAACCAAAATACTAGAAGAAACTGCCATTTCTCGCTAAATACCCGCCGTGTATCTATTACTTAGATCTACCTTATATTCAGAAGATGAAACCTGACCTTCTCAAGAAGAAAGAAGAAGAAGAAGAAGAAGAAGAAGAAGAAGAAGAAGAAGAAGAAGAAGAAGCCCCAAGGGGCCACTGACTTGGATTCCTCTGGAAGCTTCCACAGAATCTGATGAAGTGTTGATGAAGGAATGGAAGGTCTTATAAGAGGAGGTCAAGGGAAATACTCTACACAAACATGTGTTGCCAATGCAATGGGGGCCTTTCTGGGACAGTGGACACCTGACACCTCGCCCCCCACCATTGGGTATATCCTGCAATTTGGGTTTTCACAGTGGGAAGGGGGGCAGAAACGAGTGAAATGAAGACCTTCAGTCCCAATGACAGGTCTCATTCAGGTGAAGGCCAGTTCTAGGAATGTCTTCAGACTCACATCAGGCAGAATAATAATAATAATAATAATAATAATAATAATAATAATAATAATAATAATAAGAGACCTGTGGCCGATTTTCAGGAAGACAAGGAGGAGGCATCAATGGCTGACTACACTCAAATCACTTAAAAACAAACTATCTTTTTCCAACACTTACTTCTTTGCAGAACGTCTTCATCAAGCCATGACTGTAAATGTGCTTAGTCCTTCCAGCAGGAAGGCCCCCACCTGCCTTCAGAGGACCTGAGATAAGTCGGCCTATGCTTTAATTCGCTCTGGAATGTCAGAGGAATGGAGACTAGACAGGTCACGTGATCTGGTGGTTCCAGTAATGTCGTCGAAGATTTGGGTGGAGAGCTCTTAGGCCCATTTCTCCTTCATTTTTGGACATTTAAAAATATCCTTCAGATATCTTGTTATACGAATTTCATTTTGTTAAAATCAACGCATTTTGTAAGTTTTTGATGAGATTTCGCCAGTTTCGTGTGTGAAACAGTGGCATCGCATGAGCCAGCAGAGCTGACATGCTCCAAGAAACATAAAATACACGCACTAATTTTGGGTCACAAAAGGTAGTGTCAATCTAGGGAGTTGAAAATTTAGTGTTGTAGTTTCTCAGGGAAAAAGCTATCCACCTTCATAATACTTGATTGTGAAATTTTTTGGGGTTTTTTGATAAAGCAAACTATCCTTGCTCCTGAACGAACTTACTCTTCTGAATTGTCGACGGTGACAGTCCGGCCGATACACCCTCCTTTTCCTGTCTTAACCTTGGTTAGTCTGACATTACGATTCAAATGAAGTGCATCGAGGGATAACAGCAGAAATATTATTTATAAAAATATGTTAATAGCCCTTTCATCCAAAAGGAAATGTTTTATTTTGCAACTGTTTTAAGAACAGAATCGAACATTAAATTTTCCTAAGATGTACCTCTGGTTAGTTATATTAATTGGATCAGCAGATTCAACTTCCTTTGTTGACATTTTTAAATCACTGTAAACTGTACTTTTACAACAAAGGCCTTTGAAATTAGGACACTGACGACTAAAAACTAGACTTTATTTGTAAATTTAAGAAAAGTGGTTCAGCAATTTTATGGTTTGAAATGAGGATTCACACCTTATCAATGGAAAACATAACTAGAGGAAATAAGAACTTACCAACAAGCATATTAATAATGCTATGCCAATGAGGCAGTATTTTAGTGAATAAGTAAATTTGTCATAATGTTCTTAAAGTAAGGTCAAGAACTTATTCTAGACTACAATATACGTTAATAGTATATAAGAGTAATAAATGGTATCCTTTATAAAATATTGTCCTCTCAGGACGAAACTAGAATTTTTATGGCCCAGATAGTGTATATTCATAGTGGTTCTATATATATGAACACTACACCAGGCTAAAAGCACATATCAGTCACCCAAGATTGAGGTGCTATAGTCTATCTGTGAGATGAAATGTTTTCCTTATAAATATCCCATGGAGATCGACGACACTAAATGTTTCTTTTTTTCCCACAAATGAAACCTTTCAAATTTTCCCGATAAAATTTTAATTTTCACTGCAAATTTCTATGATGGGCAGTTTTCCATGTGCTTTCCACAGACCCAAATGCATTTCTGCAGAAGTGCCACCTGTCAGCCAGTTGATTTTCCACTTTGACCAAAGTCAATCCGGCAGACTGAATTCAGAAGGTTGGACCACCTACTTTTGGATGCCCTCGCCAGATATGATAAATTTTCAATTTTATAAAATACTGAAACAAAGGGCTGAGGTCCAAATAATAATAATGTCTTCACTAGATAATAAAAATTATATAATAATAATATGCACGATTGTTATTCTAATAACAGGTATGGAATGCAACACTCTGAAATCTTGATTCTGATGGTCCGACGGCTTGACAATACTGTACAAGCCTATGGAAGAGAGGGGTCATCTTGAATTCCTAATGATCCAATAATAATCCGCTCCTCCATGCCAATGGCAGATCCATAACAAGGTTGAATGCCGTCACTTTGGAATCCTTTGCACCAAAAAGCACCGTGGGAAGATATGGGCATTTGTATTCTTCTCCTGCCCAACGCCTCCAAAACCCTGGATGGGGATTGAACTGATAACGAAGGGGGCAGGATAGAAACCTGCAGGCGTACTTAGACGTCTTCCCATATCTAACTTGTATCAGCTGAGGTTCATAGAAGACATTAGGAGCTTTAGCAATGATTGGGATTGGTGTGAAAACGGGTATTTGGTCATACATGAAAGTCAATCCAAAAATGTACTGTCTGAATTTGGTCCTACTATTACTGGGATCAGGATTGCCACTTGGAAAAGGTCATTAGTTGGGATAAAGCATTGTGAAACAATTGGGATTGGCATGATTGAATTTCCACAATCTGGTATTGGGTTTGATATGATCTAGGATACTAGTATACAAATTCTTCCCAGAAAAATTACCCGAGAAACCTATCAATATGCTGATTTCATTAATGGGAATCCTAACATCTGAGGACTGAATGATCTTGGAAAGTCATCAAAGCTTTGGGGTGGAGAAGCAAATACTGTCGATTACCTGCTTGCCCATTGGGAATGGCAATGAAACCTAGCAATCACTCCATGATCATACCAACTACAATTACATCATGGGACAGCCCTCTTATTAGAAGAGGACCGAAAACTAAAGGAAGTCTTCCTAATTTCATCCTAAACCCTAAGTGATTTAACCAAACTTGTATTGGGATTAGGCAAATCTCCGTCTGATATTGGGATTACATACCAAAAAAAAAAACTGGGAGTTGGCAAAACTTTATTTGGATGATTATATTCAAAGATATACGCCACAGACGAATACTCACATCACAATATTCGGGAATAAAATAGTCAACAAAAAAGATTAGCCCATGTCACAAGGGGCTGAAAGTCATGAATGCGAGACGTCACATAAAAAAACAAAAGCAAGAATCTCTAAGACTAACGATTCTGAATGGGGAAAGAAAAAAACTCAAGAAATCTGGCTATATCCCTATAAAAGTCCTGTCTCTTGCCACAAACATTTTAACTCAATTATTGTACAAACACATAAGAGCAAAAACTGAGCTCTGACACCGTAAAGATTTGCATGTATTGACTAACGTCCTCCTGCAGTTAAAAACTAAAGCCTCCCATTTAAAACCCATTGAAAACAGAGAAAAAGAAAAAGAAAAAAATTATCATAACCAGAGTAGTACAACCCAGGAATATCATACAATTCCCATTACCCAGTCTTTAATTTCCATATATGTGTCAACGTCAGTGACCTTACCTTTGTTAACCATCCCAACAAGGGAAATTCCTAATCTTTTCTTCTACAATGAGCGGAAAGGGCCTTCAAATTTAGGATCCAGTATAAATTTAGTTCAACTGATCCCTGACATTTATTTTCACAAAAACCCTATCCTCCCCACAGCAACTTTAACCCTATCTGGCTTTGTAGTCTACTCCTCAATTTCATGTCTCCCTCTTTCATCCTCTTGATTCTTAGCAAGACATGCATCTCACTCTTTAGCTGTGAAACAAGCGCCTCTGATTACCTTTCATCACCCAATGGAATAGGCAACTGGTTTCGAATTACCTGCACACCTGCCTCTTGCAGTGCGGTTTCAGTTCCACTGATCTTAAGAGACAGTCCAATGTATCACTAAAGATCATATTTCATTGCGATATGTTGCACCTGTACCAATATATAGATCCTATTTAGTCAGAACCCCTACAGTTTTCAAGAGCGTCAAAAACCTTCCAAATTGATTATGCAAAACGAGACAATCATGGTCCTTTTACAAACAGACTTTCTCATCAATCAACCTTATATGTGATGAACAAAAATGCTCTTATCTTCTAAAGGCAAGCAGCATGCAACCCATTAAAGAATGATTGTCTGATGCTGTCTTCTACAATTAACTCTGGCTTACATCTACAATTCCAGGGTAAGCAACAACAGCCACTTTTCAACTAGGTTATTATAAACCATAGAGGTTTTTCTTTTTATGGGTCCACATGACACTCTGCATTCAGGGTCTGGATCACTGAATAGAATAATAAATACATGATTGAATAAGAAACAAATTTTTTGGCTTCCTGGTTCAAAACTGTAACAACTCACATACCCTTTTGGGCGTTGATTCTTACCAAAAATTGTTCCTTTGAACCTCTGTTACAGTGTTTCTGTCCTGAGGACTGCCTAACCTGATAATTCTTGACGACCGTGTCGAACTCTTCTCTGAAAATGTAATTAGAATGAGCTACTCCCCAATTTAGCTGTTTCTTCAGTTTGAGGCTGTCGTGTCAGCCATTTCTACAAGGCAATTGAAAAGTTAATTCAGCATCAAGGAGTCTTCCAGACTATTTTTCTTAGATTCTTTGATTCTAATGGAATTTTTTCCAATACGATGGAAAATGTTAGAAACTCACCTAATGCAGACGTTCGAGTTTCCCGAGGATTCTCTTTCCAAAACCGTTACCAAGATGAGACCATCTGCATCAGACCGTCAACTAATCCTGGCCTAATGTCATGGGGTTTTGAGGACTGGTCACGGATGGTGTTTCCCCTTCCGTAAATGCAATCTAATGAACTGACCATGCTTCATCAAGCTCGATTTTCGACTGAACAATGAGGCCTTCCCTCGAGGAGCTTTTTCTCGCCAATGCTTCTCTCAGGAAAATCCGCGAGCCATCTCCTCAGACATCTGGCTCTGCAACTAAAGCCTCTTGAAAATTTTTTCTTGAATCTTTCGCGAATGCGTTCGTAAATTCACCCATCACCTGTCACTAAGAAAGTTTCTTCAATTGGCGAATGACGAATTATTTTCTGACCTGATTAATGCTTGCCCAAATTGAAAGCGGCAAATGTCCTCTTTTTCCGGATTTTTTCCATTCGTTCATTTAGGATCGTTTCATCTCAAGTGGTAACACTCTCAGATTTCCATCAATGTTTCAAAGTTTTGTTTTGCCTGCGGAGACTCTTTTTCAAATCACTATATGATTCAAGAGTTCAATGCACCTAAATCATCAAAGTGGCGTTCTCTGCATCTGCCAAGATGGCCTGCTTTTCCGATTTTTTCACTAGTCAGGTTGGCTCTTTTGTCAAATTTCTTTCAGTCGGCAAATATTTCACCTTCCTGGGATGCATGTTTCTGATTGGACCCAGTAAACAACAGTAAATCCGAACGAACCTCAGAATCAGTTATGAGAAATGGAACACAATTTTTTCAAAATGCAACAAAGGTCGATAATTGATAAAGCCAAAATCTTCCAACAACGAGTCATTGACAGGAACCAACTAGTTAGGCATTTTTTCCATTCAGTTTTAGTTCAACTAAACTCGTTGACACTTTTGTTTCAGTGGTGGTCATTCAAATGAAGTAACTTTATGAATCAAGTTAATTGAGGACAATTTCCATAAAAGAGCACAACATTGGGCGAACTTACTTTGAGACCTCGATTCCGCAGAGCATGGAAATGTAATGTAGGCGCAACTGCAAAAAAGCTCCTCTCCCAATCGAATATTCCTCCTTTGACATGTCAACCAACCATGAAAACGGGCATGTAACGTCACGTCCGTTGAAGTCATTACAGACATTTTCGATTCTGCAAATGAATTAATTACAATACTTAAAAGGTTCCCTACTTTACAGAGAAAACACACAACAGACCTAAAATTAAAACACATATATTGACTTACAAAAAAACAATAATAAGTATATTACATACATAAACCAATCAAAATATAAATAACAAATATAAACTTGAATCGACCTAGTAATTACAAATTAATTGATCAGGTTTCAATTACTCCAAGTTATTTAGTTGGAGGGTAAAAATTCTTTTATGTAATGGCGATCTCGAAAAATATAACAAAAGCTCAGTTTCAAGATCAGATGAAAATACAACGATTTTTAAATTTTCACTTTTCACTGTCAGTACCTTTTATTTTAAGGTCATTTTATAATTAGCAGTTCAATAATGGGAATCAGAGGAGCGATTCGTGTCTTTTACACACAAAATCTATCTATATATATATATTCATATATATTATATATTTATATATATCATATATATGATTATATTATACGACAATATATAATATATATATATTTTCCTTTATAATAGCCATTATGACCGTTGTTTTGAAGATGTTGATTCAGCAGATCACCAAGATGGATGGATTTTCTTAGCAAATGGCTTTTGGGAAGATCAGCTATTTGGACCACAGAGAAGGAGGCGAAATTCTTTCGCATATCATAAATTCAGATTCATCAAGTCGGGAACGTTCACCTCGTATGCAGCATCACAAGACTTGATCAGGGCATGGATAAAATGCCTCTTTGTGTGAGGAATGTTCCGGTTGTCATAAAAATGGAGACATTCTAATAAATAAAACAGATTTTACTTGAAATGAGTGAAATTATGCGTTGGTTGGTCATAGTATGTTTTGCTGGAATGAAACATTGCGTGAAATTGTTCACTCTGGCACGAACTTTGTTAGCGCTCAATTGGGCTTATGATAACTGCCTTTTTGAGTCCCTGTTTGCTGAAAGTGGGTAAATCTCTTAGCAAACTAGTTATTGCTTTTTTTATAATGTGTCACCGGAGATAGTGAAGTTATGCTTTTTTTGCTGTCTGATTACATTTGCCTGTTAATTTTTTATGTGATTCTTTTTAAAACAATTTGAATTTAAATCATTTCGTTTAAACTTTTCTGTTTGTTATATCAAGATGTTTCTTCTTTCCAGTGAAAGGCATCTTGAAACTCGTCAATGGACACAATGCTTTTAGGTAAAATGAGCAATTAGTGATAGTGGTGATCATGTCATAAATTACCAAAGACAAGTATTTTTATACTATAAGTTTAAATGACTTGTTCAGTGGTAGTTTTGTGTTGGGATTGATAAAAAGTACAATTTAGTACCCACTTTGATTAAAAATCCCATTTTCTATGTAAGGTTTTGGTTCGACTAATATTTTGAAAAGAATCAGATTATATGACGCATTTCCTTTCTTCTCAGTGCCTTGTTAGAGTTTTGAATTAAGTCTATTTTTATTTCAGTGGCTGGAATTTACATTCAGTGGCCTTAGATTAATTATTTGTTATGAGAGGCTGAGTAGTTCATGTCAAGCTTCATTCAAATGATCCAGGTGTGTCAGTAGTGACATTCTACTGAATAAAGATACTGGTCAGGAAACTAATAGTACCAATCCCGATTTTATTATTCAGCTTTATACACCACCTAGTGCATTTAAGAATATATGGTATCTTATTTTCAACCATTCCAATTATATTTAAATGTACGTTACATGTTCCGACTTTATGTTTATAATAAACTCTTGCTGCAATTATTCATATATATATTTGTATATATATAACTATGATTTGTTAGTACATCCCCAAGAACTCAAGCAATATTCTATAAAACTTAAAGCTAGTGACTTTACTATCTTGTCTATAGATATCTTGGCTCATAGATGATATATATATATATATATATATATATATACATTATATATATAGTCATCTATGTTATTCAATACCGATAAATGAACACCTAAATTTGTCGTCATTATAATATATATATTCCATATATATATATATATATATATCTATATATATACATATGCCTGGATATATATATATAAATGTATTTCTCATTTATAAGTCAGCCATTTCTCAATAAGTAGTCTTTAGCTCTATATATAATATATTATATATATACAAATATATATATATATCTTCTGTACCTTCTATATTTAGTATTTATATGTTATCCCATTTTATATATATATATACAATATATTGATCTCGCAGATCATATATATATACCATGAAATATATAGACTATATATATATATATATATATTTATATCATCTATATATATTTTATGTTTGCATATATAAATAAAAGTATATATTTCCATTCCCAAATAATATAGCTTATTTATATATATGGTGTTATATATAGGTTTTATGCAGATTTATGTATACTTCTACATTCCTGGAACATCCATATCAATCAGCCATATATAACTCTCTAAGCTGTATATACAAACCCGGTATGTATGTAATAACATTTCTGCCTTTTGCAAATCGGCTGCGGGTTTATTTAGCAAACTCATTTCCCACAATTCTTTTGTGGAGTTTTGTTGATATTTATTATTCTTGGATGGCAAAAATTCTATATAGTTAAAAAATAAGAAATGATAATGTTATATTATATATGCTTTATATACAGTATTTAATATATATCCTGATGTATGTACTGTATGTATGTTTCCTGACATATTATCACACATTAAGGTCTCTTCAGTGGATCTTTTCGTAGTTCTGACTTAATCCCTATTCTATTTGTACGGAAAAATAGTACTTTTCAGCAACCTGCATCTATAGATACTTTTTCTTCTGGCAAAATGCTCTTTGAAGTAGTTGGGACTTGATAATTACTGGCTAAATATGCCATATCTGAAAGCACCTTTATATTTCATATAATTACTTGAAGGCTTGTTTAATAACCCAGATTTTCCCTCAAATATATGGTATGTTTATTTAATAACGCTACCTATTTGAGCGACTATCAATAAATTGAGAGAAATGCCAAAGTGAAGAAGCACGTTCATGCAGAAAATCTTCAAAATTTTCCAAATTTTTCAATTTGGAACAAATTCACTTATCTTAGAACAAACTTATAGTTATCAACATTTTTTCCAAATACTATGATTCTACGAAAACTTCCAACATCATTTTAAATTACCATATGCGAAAAGTTTTCTAGTATGAACCCTTACGATTTAATGCAAATTACTTTCAGACAATGCTACTGCAAGTCAAAGGAGAAAGGCAGAGTTTATCTAAGCTTCATTTTGATTTCTGTATTCTCCTGGATGAAGTAACTTTGGTTCTATCCCAAATTAATGGATGTGTCTGTTTCAGTTCCCACAGAAATGCTCCCACTTTTTTTTTGTGGCATATTTATTCAAACAAGGAAATTCTGTCAATCTTATCAAACCTCTAAGATTTTTCCCAAAGAAAACTGGCAACATTCTCTGTGATGTCAACAGGTAATGTTTCTTGATAAGAATATTTAAGTAAAGGCAGTTAATGATACATGCAGGTTACTCTTCTAGATTCGGCATTTTCAGGCATTTTAACTGTTATGTACTGAGGCGTAGGAATCTTTCCACACACACAAAAAAAGGTTTCGCCAGCAAAAGATCTTTTTAGCTCCTCACTAGCAGAAATTTTAAGTAGTTGCCCTACTCAGGTTCGGTGAGTAACAACACCACCTTATTAACCTCATCCAAGACTGTGAAAGCATAACTATTGGACATCTGCCATCGGATTAAAAATGTCAAAAGCAGGCTTAGTCACTTAAAGTGTTATGAAAATAGGCAGTGGCTTAGAAATGTTCAAAAAGGACACGATCTTCTAGGTCAGTGTCTTACTGATAGATTTCACTGCAATGATATGCATTCCTTAAATTACAAAATTTGTTTCAATATATTTTTGAACAGCATGTCTGGAAACTGAAAAAAAACACAGAATATATTAGGTAATGCTGAACAAAAGTGTTGATGGGCCTCAGCCATTAAAGCCCTGAATCAGCATATGTTTCTGTTTGAAGAAAAATTTAAGTAAAGGCAGTTCATGATACACAGATTACCTTGATGATTAACTGAAACATTCTCTAGATGGGAATACTGAAGCAGTTTTATATAGATTTTCAACACACGCACACACAAAAAAACAGGATATTCGTCAGCAAAGATCTTTGGCTCCACACTGGCAGAAATTTTAAGTAGTTGCCTACTCAGGAATAAGTAAATTTAACCGACTTTCTTTTGCTGATTTATTCACTATCGTTTTCATATTCATTTTCGTCTCACTTCATTATCGTTATGCTTTTTCGTTGTGTCCTGCTATTCTTGCCTTTTTACCACTTCTACTTCTTACTTTAATGATGATTCATCTCCTTAACGTGTTTGCAGCATCTTCCTCAACACATTTTTCCCTCCCAATATTCCCGTGGTCCGTCTGTCTGAGCGTTCATGTTATGCCCGCGCTGCCATTCTGTCATTCCCCCCCAGCCTCGGGTCCTTTTCCCTCTCCCTGCCCTCCCTTTTCTATCAGACTGAATAGAGCAAGCACCACTGCCATCGCCATTTCCCCCTCCGATTCTTTTTATTGTCGGATCGATTGTCGCGTCTGGTGAAAATGCCAATATGCAGAGGTTGAGGTGTCGGAGACTGAACGCGAAGACAGACGACAGCTCAGAAGAGCAGCACCACCGAGGAGAGAGATTTCCCCCTCCGATTCTTTTCTATTGTCGGATCCCGATTGTCTTTTGTTTGTAGAGAGAGGCGTTGAAGGGTCTGTCGTTTTATAATTCTTACTCCCCTCGGGGATCACATGAGGAAAAGAGAGATACAGGCTCAGACTTTGAGTTTTTAGGGGCGCTGAAGGATCTGCAATTCTTCCTGATGTCTTGGTGGTCTTGATTGTTGTTCTTTCTCATACAGTAATTTCTCCTCTTCTTTTGTTTATGAATATCTAAAAGGAATATATATATATATATATATATATATATATATATATATATATATATATATATATATATATATATATATATATATATATATAATCCAGTTGTTTGTCAGCACGTGACTTTTTCATATTCACTACACGTTGGGAATAACTTCCCAAGAAATTATAAATAAATAAGTGTTCTGCGTCGTAAAGAAACGTATATCAATTATAATTCCCTTTTGTGTATGTATGTATATATATATATATATATATATATATATATCTATATATATATATATATATCTATATATATATATATATATATATATATATACATACTCTATATGATGAAAATTATAAGCAGGCTATGTGGCCATGAGAAAGTGAAATAACAAGCTGCAAGATCTTTCTCCTCAACTCTAAATCGTTTTCCAGAAAATTGCCACAATGGCAAAGATTACAACGAAGGCTTGTTTTTACTGACAACAGTGCAGGAGCATATATAACGATTTTAATCCATACAAAGGTCATTACATTTTGAGGTAGGTTCTCATGGTTGAATTTCTGTCTAGGATTAACTCAGACACTGGATAAACCAAGTATAGGCAAGGACATTACCAGTGATTATGGAGTTTCTAGTTTCTCATTTACACTTTCCAACATCTTGTGCTTAATGGGGTCAAGAGTATACAGACTTGTGGTTAAATCAGAAAATATCATTTTCTTTAGCAACGCAGAAGTTAAAGAGATTTCCAGGAACAATATTATCACATTTTTCAGTATATTATGGGACCAATGAGCCTGTGTGATTTTTACTCAAGTGCGCACAGATAGCATGATTCTTTGTCCAGTTTTAGCAGACTCTCCATACTGATTATTCTGACATTTAATTCCTTACTTTTTATCGCAAATAAAGCTAATAACAATCCATACTGGGATCTTATAAGTAATGTTGCTGCTCTCGTGAGGATGATATTATTTATGAGAATGTGTTTTGTTTAAGTTTCATTGTATGAAAAGATTACATCTACAATGAATGTTTGCAGTGATTTGATGGGTTCAAAGCTGATGACAAAGGCACAAAAGGGTGTACCGAGGTAATTCTGGCTTCACAGCTTCGTTGCAAAATTCATAGTTGGTTCTCTGACTAAGATACAGCGATAAACATTTGACCCGACAACTCGGCTACCATGGGTAAATGCAGATGTTAATGATAGCTGGGAGAATATTAGTTAGGAATAGCGTAAATATAAAAGAGAGAAAAAAGAGAGAGAACCTGTAATAGACAAAAGATAGACAGAGAAAGAAGAAATGAGGGAGAATGAATAATAAAGAAACAAGACAGAGAGAGAGAGAGGGGGAAGTGTTATGATTATGTGAAAAGCCAAAACATGGGAGCCAGTATAATCTGCGGCAACCATAACAGAACTGTTTACCCGTCCTACCTGTGATGACCTTTCAACTTTCGCGGAACCTAAAGACTTCCGGTGACGTCATTAGTCTCTCCTACAAAGGAGGATTAAGTCATTTAATCACACCTAAAAGGACATCATTAGATGATCTCCAACCACTTAGGACGTCTACAAGGCGGGACAGAAGCTATTGCCGCCTATTGATAGGATGGGCATTTTCCTTTCAAGAACCTTCAAAAAAGCAAGTTTGAAGAGAGAAGCAGATAGAAAGAGCAGAGGAGTGAGGTCGAGCCTCATCAGTTATGGGTTGAGAAGAAAGCAAGGCTCATACTTCAATTCACATAATTGTAAATATAATGTATATTTTAATTAGTGTGTTAATGAAGTAAGAAAAACTGCACTGTGTCTTCCTAAGCCTCCTGGGACTCAAACGTTATTATAACAACAAAGCCAGAAACGATAAAGCAACAAGGAAATAATAAACTTCTTTACATGGGCAACGAGTAAAATAAATAGTAAAAAGGAACATCATAACATTTTAAGATGGTAAAAACATTACAAATGGAGAAATCATTACACACCTATCAATTTTAATTTCCTTTGGGTATAAGTTTTCGGAGGTATAGTGAATATTTATAGCTTGATATTTGTGAAAATAAAAAGCTACACATTTACAAGAGAAAAATATTCTTAGGTAGCCAAATATTACAAACTTACCAATCAGCAGCCATGGTGGACATTGGTTGATATCTGTTGTAAGTACAGAACCTGAAATCAACAGGAATGTGTAGGAGAGGGTCGATATCAACATATACTTGTCTTGACAGCCAAGTGATTAAAGTCGACTGTTTATTTTAATATCAAAACCAAAAGCCCAGGTTCGAATTCTGGCCTTGGCAGATCTTCATATCAATTAAAATTCCCCCTTTGGGCATAGGCTATTCCCATGGAACAGTGAATCTGCTATTAAATGATATTTGTAGCATAATATTTGTTTTATATATATATACTGTATATATATATATATATATATATATATATATATATATATATATACACATATATATACATATATAATGTTATATATATATATATATATATATATATATATATATATATATATATATATATATATATATATATATACACACACATATATATACATATATAATGTGTGTATATGTATACAGAATCTGTTGTTCACTTTTTTGAGATAACCACAATACCCTCATAACTCCTCGAGTAATTCTCACATTTGGACATGCTTGTACTACAAAGTCTTAGATCCAAATGTAAGATTTTAGAAGTAACTATGATGTATATGTAGGTAACATGACCTCGTTTTGATACTCTGGATGCGGATTCGCACCGTGCCGTACACCAGAATTACTTCATAATCTTGCATTTTGATCTAAGGATTTGTATTGACTAGCGTATCCAAAAATCTGCGAAGAATTAGATAAGTTAAGATGGCATTTTGATTATACAATTACACACACACACGTGCATGCATGTGTGTGTATGTATATATATATATATATATATATATATATATATATATATATATATATATATATATATATATATATATATATATATATATATATATATATATATATATATATATAATGTGTGTAATTATAAATGCATATGAAATCAATTGGATTTTACTTAATCTTCATTGCAAGATTATCATTCATAGCATCATGTATAATTAATCTATATACTGTATACCCAAGCGGTTTAATTCTAAAGTCAAGGTTCAATGATAGGCGATAGCGGGTATGTAACTGTGCACAAAAAATTTCATTTTGAACATTAGCTTTAGCTATAACAAGTATTACGCTTAGAATAATTGCGTTGATAAAATAAATGTGAAGTCCCAGGTGAGAGTTAACACTACTATTCACGTGAAATGCCTGTGGTTCATAATGATGCCCAAGTGCTCATAGAGTTAAGATAATTGAATACTTGTAAATGAATTTCCTCACAGTGATTTGCGTCTTGGTAAAAAAATCAGGTAAGGTAAATAATAGCCACGTAAAGATTGCATAAACAAATGTGTCCCAGAAATGCTCAAGCCAACAAACATAATCTACAGAATAGAAGTCTAGGTTGTACAGCCACAGTTTGCCCTCTTTTTGAATAGTTGTAAACTTTGTGTATAAACTTTTTGACAATAAGTTTTATCCGTTTTGAATAGCAACAATCGTTATCATCATTTATATATCATCGAGTCGGTTTTCTTTTTTTTTAGGACGTGGTTGAAAAAGATCTGGAGAAACAAGATCCAAGAACCCCTATAAATACCGACAAAAGCGCCTTGCATTTCTCCAGATCTTTTTCAACCACGTCCAGAGGATGACCAACGAGCTGGTCAGAAACATGTCGACAGTACTACAAGCAGAACCTGAATCCAGATGACGAAGGATTTCTGATTGGATATTTCATGAAATACTTCCCGCATTCAATGCACTATCCTTTTTCCAATGTGAATATCGGCCAGTTACTGACCAACATCGCTGAGCCCGAAAAGCGAATTATAAGGAAAATAGAAAAGATCCTGTATAAGATAAATTCGCATAATACAGCCATCCTTTTAATAAGTCTTAGAATTCATAATATTTACTTATGTCTCACCTTGAAGTTTGATGTAAATTATGTATACATTTACATACCCTATCCTCATAAACCCTCAGAGTGAGAGATTGCGTCATTAAGTCATAAGACTTGACCATAGAATATCCTCTGTTGATGCCATTTGATGTATAACCGACCTCTCGAGCACGAGGAAAGAGATTCCCCAGGATCGGAATCTAAATATTCCTTGATCTTCCCCACTTTTTTTTTATTAATACTTCAATCTCCTTCATCTTTTTTTAGCTTTCTTCTACTTTGTTATCAACTTCTATGACTGCTATTTCCAAGTGTTGATATCAAGTACTATTTTCCACATTCCTCGACGCCTGTTTGAGTAACCATAAATCAGTCAATTTCACATCTCAATATTTACTCCTTGGATGAATGGGATAAAGGATCATGGTTGGGAAGGGTTTTGAATTCGAAGCCAATAGTTATAGTTGTTGGTGACTTGCACCCCAAAAAGACAGTTTGGACCTACCTGCAGAACTGTCCTCAAGTGTTGTCTCAAGAGAATCCAGGGGAGAGCCATTCGTTTGGTTAAGACTTTCGTCTTTTAGTCTGGAAAGACATTAGCCAGATAAAAAGGTAGAATGATTTCACATTCCCATGGTCTCAGCCCTAATAAGAGGTTCAGCTTACATTGTGCCTCTTTTTGTAAGTACTATCCATGAAGGTAGGGTATGGAGTAGATCATATGGGAAGTAACCTGTCACTGTACCAATCACGGAGAATGTTAATTTCTGAACAACTTTCTTTACATTTCTTCCTTTCAATTTTTCATGGATCCATGTAAAAATGAATGGCCCTCCTCTACCTACGTTGACTCTAAACCCAGACCCATGTGCATTCTTCATGCAACTCAGTGAGATTACTGAGTCACTTGAAGAATGTGATAGGGAACATACTTATTCTTCTTCTTCCTTTAACGTGCTTTTTCCGATTTTTATATGGGGGTAAGCACGATGCCTTCTTTGAAGGACTTTGGTTTGGCCGGGGTGAGCCGTAGTCTCGATCGGCTGCCCTGCCTGACATCGCTACTTATTGACTCCCATATTCCAGTCACTGGGACACCAGCATGATAACATTGCTGTTGGTGAGAACATGAAATGTGTATTGTATTGCACATGTGTACAAGTCATTAGACCATGATGCTTTATTTACTAGTATGGAAATCTGATGGCATTATGCAAAGGATTAAATTTATTGTTGCATCGGTTCATAAAAACTTGAAGCTTACAGATCACTCAAACAGGGCTGATGCAGATCAATCTTTTATTTAATTTACGGAAATAAAAACGGGTTTTGACTGCAAAGCTAAAGATAACTCATTTTGGTAGTGTCACGAATGATGATTTTATCCTATTTAATGGGTATGTCTGACACAGTTGCCACAAGACATGCTCCAACTTGACGTTACATGTTACTTCTTACAAAGAAGGATGGCCTACTTCATAAGAACCTCTGAATGTCTCCAAAGAAGATCTGCAACACCAGAATCGGACCCAAAACATTGAAAACTACAGCAAGAACATTCTAGTCAAGATAGGCTATGACACAAGGGGCTCTACTGATTAACTCCCTATGAGTCTTCAACACCAAACAAGGTTAATATTCAGCAAAGACTTTTATGACTACTCAGAGACAGAAATTTTGTACTGATGCCCATCTCACGTATTTTTTAGTTAAGTAGCAACAACACCAAAACTTTGCTTGAAAATATAACCATTAAACATTTACCCTTCAGACTTAAAAAAATTGAGGGTAGGCAACCAGTGCTTCAAGTGTTATGGAGATGGCCACATTGAATTAAAGTGTCAGAGCAAACTGAAATGAATAAATAGATCAATATAAGCCATTTGGCATCATGACTGTAGTGGCTCAATGAATCTGATATCAATTAAAAAGTTATGTTTAACGTAATTTAAATTCTTGATATAAAATATGGCAAACAGTATATGTATAAAATCAAAACATGAAAAATGTAAAATAATTATTTCCATAACCAGCTTCTGAATAGAAAGGGTACAAACAACAGATCTTTTGCCAGACACCAGCTTTTGAAACATATCTAAAAAAAAAAAAAAATTCTACTAGCATCATATGAAACTTCTATATCATGGAGTTTTGCATGAATGTATTCACATCTAAGGTTCTCAAAATTTGAGTATTCAGTTAAAAAAGGAACCAGAAAGTTCAATAATTGTCATGTTACTTATATGTAAATGGCACAACTTGAACAAATAGAAATCTTAAAGAGAACGATCTTGTGGGTTTGTGTCCCACTGATATGCTTTAATTTTTCACTCTACAGGTGGGCATTTCCTAAAATTTAAAGATTTGCCCTGGATATAATTTTGAACAGGATATCCTTGAGTTAGCAGCACAGAGTATATAAATATACGTAGTGGTAAAACAAAGCTTATTCAGTCTAATAAAGTCCCGGAATCAACATAGGCCTCTGTTATCAAACACTTGAAAAATCTTAATTCCTTTAAACTTTTTCCCCTATACTAATCGGAATATGAGTGATAAAGATTCCTTATGTTTACCTTTCCACCTCTCTAGGAATACACGTTAACTAATTCTCACCACGCCCAAAAGACGCTCATTTTTAAGCCTGGTTCTCCTGCGGTTTCTTGATTTGTTTCTAAGTCTGGCTCTCCTGCTGCAATTGAATCCTTAATTGGCATGTTATACTTATTACCCAGACTGACTGAGACAGGGAAGGAGGATGAAGACCATATCCAAGTGGGATTTAGTTCAGCTGAAGGATTCCCGTCTTTCTCGGGGGATACCATAAAAAAATCTCACTCCAGCAGTTCACAGTCTGTTTCATCAAATGAACACAAACAATTTGGAAGATTTTATGATTTTATAATATTTCCCAATAACTGGTTAGACCAACATTGACTAAAGATACCAAAACGACTGGAGAGTAAAAATTCTTTTGTTATGCTTGCTACTTTTAATACAAATCCCATTTCTCAAGATTGCAAATCTTCAACAACCTAAACCTCTAATGACCAATGATCCTAAAATTCCTTCTTTTCTATTGCTCAACAAAATGCCTGAGATTCTATTTTTGCCTAATGTAAAGGTTTTCAACCAGAATTTATCACCCGCATGCTTCCTTATTCCTTCCTCTTCCAAGTAGCATGTCTAACAAAATATGCAAATAATGTTTTAAAATTTTCAAGTTAGGCATTTTGAAATGGAACTGTCAAGGTCTGAGAGCTAGAACAAATCCTCCTTTGAAGAGGGGTTTTTGAAGCTATATTCATTACACTGGAAAATGTTCGCTAGTAAACCTATCATTTCCACTCTCCCATTAAAATCAATAAGGCAGTCATCGCTGCGTAAATAAATCAGTTGCTGATAATGTGCCTGTTTGAACGTGAAAATGTATACACTCCCCGTTTAGGGATTCCTACATTTTCATTTTCTATGATGGAACACAGGCAATTTCCTCTCTGATTGGTGACGATTCCACCTAAAGATGTTTCTACTATTCATATCTACCAGAATAATAAGGGACGTGGTAGCTGTTGAACGAGGATTTAAATTCGTCAATGGGGAGGACTTCACTAGGTGGGTATATAGTGAGAGCATACTGTATATTTTCTTTGCAAATGGATCTGCACACCCCATCACTTGCAGTATAGACCAGACACTAATAGGGTTTTGTGCGGTGTCATTACAAATACATAAAGTTACACCCACATGGTTTCCTATTAACGTTATAGGGAATGATAGGATGTATACTCTCATGGGTTGGGACATGTATTGTACCAGTCATATAGTCTCCTGCTAAGCTATGCATGCAGCAGACAATTCTGATATGAGCAGCCTTAGCTCTTCCCATTTAGCTCTTCCCCTGACAGCTGCACTGGAGAAAATGAAAGAATTCTACTTTGCTTTTTGGAGGGTGTTAAACTGCAGCCTCTTTAAGTGCTTTCAGCTTATTGCTTTGCTCTTGTTTTATTTTTCTGGAGGGAGACTAATTATTTATGGCTGCCCTCCTTTTCAGAAAGAGTTATCAATCTCAGGAACACCAGACAAACTGGCGTTGCCTGAGGCAGACAAATTCAATGCATCTTCTAAAACGTCAGGAGCCCCAGTTACAACTGGTGCAGGCTCAGAGAGACACAAGCACCAGATACTGATAATACAGCCTCCAATAAGGCAGGAGTGTCAGCCATAGCTGGCGCACCCTCCAAAGAAGCTGACACAAGGTATAGCTGGCACAGCCTCCAGAGTGTGGAGTACCAGGTACATCTGACACTGCCTCTGAAGAGGAAGGAGCACCCAGAAATCACTTGCACTCCCTCCAAAGAGGTAAGAGTACAGAAACCACTGGCACTGCCTCCTCCAAGAGACGGAGCACCAGAAACCACTGGCACAGCCTCTGAAGAGGCAGGAGTGCCTGAAACCACTGATGCAGCCTCCAAAGAGGCAGGAGTGCCTGAAACCACTGGCACAGCCTCTGAAGAGGCAAGGAGTGTCTGAAACCACTGTTGCAGCCTCCCAAGAGGCAGGAGTGCCTGAAACCATTGGCACAGCCTCCAAAGAGAGGCTGGAGTGATTGAAACCATTGGTACAGCCTCCGAAGAGGCAGGAGTGCCTGAAACCACTAGTGCAGCCTCCAAAAAGGCAGAGTACAGGTTACCAGTGATCTTACCTTTACATTGCCAAGGGAAGCACCTTGGTAGCATTTATATTTTTCTTGTTAGCAGCAACACTGGGAAAAGGATATTCCGGAGTCTAACATATTAATTTTAATACTTTCTCTTCTGCCTCTCTAAATGTGATACATTCACTTACCCTTAATGTCTGTATCTCCTTTTTCCATGATGTATACATCAGATTTATACACTCTGCAATGTATACACTTTGCTCTTTATGACATACACCATGTTATGGTTCACTACATTTTGACACATGTGGCAGGGTTGCCTTGTAAAGCTTCTGTCTACAAGACCCCCACCATATGACTATATTCTTGTCAATAAAAGCATCTCCCTTTGTCTTGGGATATATTGTTTAACCTTGAAACGTAACCATGCTGCTTTTATTACCATACACGGAAAATTCCCAGCTGAACATTTTTTTTTTTTTTTTTTTAGCCAGAAGATCACCAGGTGGAAAATCGAGTGAGGAAAATTGTTATTGAGAAAATTGCAGTGAGGAATATTTCCACTGGCAAATTAAAAGATTGAACTCATTTGGACCAAAACTACATTTTTGTTTTTATAAGTGCTTATTTTATCAATTGAAGAGACAAGAATGTAGTAATTAAGACTAACCATTTCTTTATAATTGCTTGTTCAAACCAAAACTACAATTTCTCCTTATATTTTGTTTTTATTTATTATTATTTAAGCTCAAATTTACTTGACTGGCTTACTTAAAAAGAAATTAGTTCAAGGCGTGAATTGGTACGAAAGAGATATACCATTCTCTTTTATTCTATACCCATAATGCTTTTATAACAAGTGAACATGGTAAGGATATCCCTTTGTCGATGAACTTCAAAATATGTATCATCAAAATGGGCTAAACAAAAGGGAACAAGTCTGTTGGGAATGTGCTGTAAGAAAACAGAAATCGTGTCCAGCAGACTACACATCAAGTCAAGGCAAAGGTTACGAAATTTTGAAATGTTAATGAACCCAATCACAGTTCCACCAAAAGCAAAGTAGTCATTCAAGATCTGAAAGAGGAAATTTGACTTCGGTCTACCTACTCGTTCTTTGGTGGCAAATTGTTTATCATCTTTAGATGAATGCACATTCTGAGCTAAGGAATGTGCAAACATGTAAAAGTAGAAATGTTTGACAGCGGAAGAAGCAAACCGTGGACCATACCTACTCCTTCTGAAAGGACAGGATTCATAATTCCACCCGAATTTCAAAATCTTGACTCTGGAGAGAGATTCCTCCAGAATGATTCCGGAGCCAATAAATTCGTCCCAGAATGGATGGATTTCACATGACATCAAGAATCCCTGAGTCAATCTTGTACGTCTAGTCCTTAACATGAACAACATCGTTTCCTAGTCCCCTTGGAATATAGGAATTGACCATGAGAGATACTGCTGACGTAATACGACGCATTTTGGTTTGTTCAATATTTTCCCAAAGGACTGCCAGACGATTTTAATTTCCTGATATACAAGAGGAGGCACATCGCTATATGATAGTATGCAGTTTCTGGGTTCTGGAGAGGTGACTGCTGAATTGACAAGTTGATCAGCTTGCTCGTTCCTAAGATCCCCAAAATAATGAGGCAGCCAAAGGCAGCCGGGTCCGATTCTCGCTGAGGTCCTCCTGGATGCCGGGAAGTACTGATCTAACGCCCCCGCGGCTCCACCAGCATCATCATGCCGGACGGTGTCGACGAGAAGCTCACTGGGATTCTGGGCCCTGGTTCTGCTGCCATGACAGCCTGTCCCGTTGGCCGCCACCCCGCTTTTTGAACGGATGAACGAACAGGGCGGCAGGCAGTTCTGGGCTGCCCCTGCTGAACCGCTTCGTAGTGGCACAGCCCCGGGAATTCCACTGTCAGAGGCTACGCCTCCCGGCGACGGTGTTGACTTCCTGCTCTGCGCCCTCCTGCTGGATGGTGCTGACTGCAGTGAGGGTGCTGGTATTCGGCCTGCTGTCTCTCACTGAGTCCGCTGACCCCATGCTGTGGATCAGGGTCGTCGAGGGGGACGAAGGGCTCAGGATTTGGTGTCCAGACCTCCAGGAGGAGCTGATTTAAGGGGGAGCCCTGCGACAGGCTTATTTCGTTTTGTTTTCCAGTGCCGTCAGTGTCTGGGAGGGTGAGGAGGTCCTTTATCATGCCCCATGACTCCCTGATGCTCTGCTCCTGTCGCAGGCTGACGGCGAGGTCGAGGGTGCGGGCGGCCCGCTCGGCACCAGCAGGGAGCATGCCTCGAGGAGGGACTTCTTCGGAGGTGGTAGGTGAGGGGGTGCGCCGGACACCACGGACGAGCTTGTAGACTTCCGGCAGGGCTGCTATACGTATCCGCCTGCAGCACCCGTCGGGTGAGTTCTGCTAAGGCGGAACTGGCCTCGACCCTGTACAGCCATGACGTATGGGTTCCTGCGTGGAACGGCAGCAGTTTAAGGTCAGGGCGACTGCGATTGTCCTGCCGGGCAGGGGAGAGTGCTGGGCACGGGCAGGGGTGTGGAGGAGCGAAGAGCCTCTCATGCTGGGCAGGCGCGGTGATATGGGGGAGGATATCTGAATCTGCAGGTTAGCGGTTAATTGAACGAGGGAAGGGATGTCCGCTGCGACCATACTTCTTTGCCCTCTTAACTGGAGTGGGGTACTCGCGTCAAAACGCACTTGGAAGCTGCAGCATGTGAGTCCGCTAATGACGCTGGTGATTTTGCCAACGCATACAGTCAGCACGCCAAACGCTGGTTCAGTGCCGCGATTAGTCCGCTTAAGGGGTGTATAAGTTCCGAAGCCAAGACTGAGTCTGCATGGGTCCGCTTAATGCCCGGAACCACCCGGTCACCAATGCTAGGAAAGTAAAGAAACGTAGCAGGATAAGGTTACCAAGCATTTATTCATGATCCAGGTAGTTTATATAGCGCAGCAGACTGCCGTCGCACCGCGAATACAATGGAAACTCTCAGCATCTGGAGGTCGATAATAAATAAGAATAACATGTGCTAACCAGCACACTTTACAATGTAAGAACAGACAGAAATGGAATTGGATACAATCTTGATGCTCGTGAAAGAAGAAACATGTGATACATTTTGACAGCAGGTAAACAAAAAGGTAGAACCTTTGGTTCTCGACGCTAATTCGCTCCAGTTATGTAGATTCGATTTTGTCGTAATTCTGAGTTAATTCTCCATAAGAAATAACTGAAAATGGATTAATCCATCTCTGACCACCAGTCATTACCCTAACCTTGCCTTTTTGCTACAAAACTTTACACAAACAAATCACAATTAAATAGGTTCAGGAGTTGAATAACTTATCAGATCAGAAGCACTTTTTATTTTTAAATGCATACTGTATCAAAAAGTTGGCCATGACCAATGCGTCAGACAATACAGGCTAGCTGGCAGCTCATAGGCACTACCAGAATGTAACAACAGGTACATGAAAACTGTTGTTATGATAACATTGAAAAAATCATTATATCACAGAGCTCACAATACAGTATGAGTAACCCGACTATTGCAGTGCTCAGTTATCATGTGCTCACAAATTTGAATATGCCGATCCCGCAGCTGCCACAGGCGTCGAAGTTCCGACGTACTTCAAAATTTTCTTAATTTTATGATAACAGACATACAGCACCGGGTTTATAAATACTGTATTATTAATTTCATGTGATAATATGGCTTGTTTTTTCAACAGCAGCAGCAGCAGCATGTGTGGGCTGCACGCTTAAATAAGCATGGAAGAACGCCACCAACAACGCTAACCAGCAGCGCCTAAACTTTTTTTCTACAAGCATCATATGATTCATCGGGTCGGATTCGTTTGTTGCTCTGAACTCCGACACAAATTTACTCAACATTTCGTGTTGAACCGATTATTTCGAAGTTCTAGTACGTCGAGGACCGGGTTCTACTGTATATACATAGTTTAAATGATCAACTTTGCGTGACCCGGAATGCTAGGCGTGACCAATTGTAGGCAAACAGGACGCCACTACAGAAACTTGCCCAGCAGAGACTTTGCAATTAACACTTCTTTAGCAGAGACTTCACGAATGGTTTTACAGATGACTTTGCATAATACCTCTCTATGTGCTGCTGAAACAAAGTTGGTGCTGGGGGGGAATTTTTCAAGACCTCGATAATAGCAGGTCCGACACGGACACATGGCCACTGGCACAACCAGAGCCAGCCAGAGATTCAGGGTGTTCAACACTTTGCTGATTACCTCCTGATGAGGCAGAATAGCAGAAAAGAGTAAGTGTCAGTTGTACAAAGGTGATGAAAGGAATTCTCCATTGCGCACCCATGGGTCCGGCACTGAAACAGAACACTGAGAGTTTCCTATAACTCCGGGTAACCAGTCTGTCACCAGAGAGCCAAACCTACAACAGTTTCCACCACACAAAGGTCCAGAGACCACTATGTACCTATCACCTGTCTCTGTACTGGTCTCTGGAGCTTGTCTGCCGCAAATGTTCTGAGCCTCAAATGTATCTGGCAGTGAGTCTACATCATTGGACACTGCCCATTCATGCACCTACATTGCCAACTGGTACAGGGGAAGGTTCTCAACTTACAGTGGGGGATCCACTCCAGTGCTGCGCTGTAAGTTGATTTCTGCCATAAGTCATGTTTTGCCATTATCGGCACCGTAAGCATTGAAAAAAGCTGCCCTAAGATCGAATCAGCTGTAAGTTGGTGATGCACTGTACCAGACTCCCTGCTTGCTGACATACACCACCACTGTAGTGTTGTTGCTCATCAACACTCCTGAAGAGCTTGAAAGTTTTCCAATTCCATGATGCTGCTGTACTAGTGATGGCTGTTCTGGTCCCACACACCTGGAGGCCAACAGATCCTCCAGGTGTGTGCCCCACTCTAATTTGATGTGTCCAAAATTAGAAACATCTTTGGAGGTGGAACACCCAAGGCACTTCCACAGTGAGGTTCCTGTCATCCATCCACCTAACAAAATCCTCCCTTACTTCCTGAGAGGAATGGGGAGGGAAGGTGGGTCTCTCACTGCCAACCAGAAATCCTTGAGTCTCCACTGAAATAAGCAGAGGTAAAGCCACCCATGGGCTACCAGCTTTTCTTTGGATGACATATGACCTAAAACCAACTACCACTGCCAATCGGGGTTGTTTCTAATAAGACAGGATCTCACGCACTACCTCCCTGGGATTGCTGATGGAGGTTCTGGAAGCAAAACCACAACTGTTGCTGTCTATCAGCACTTCAGTAACTACCCTCTTAGGAATAACCTCCAATTTAGTTTACCAATACACCTAGGGCTGTGACAAAATGCAAGATGGTCTGCCTTAGGCACTACAGCAACAAGTTTGCCAGACTAGCCAGTGGTAGAGATACCTCAACAGGCAAGATCAAGTGTGAATGGGTCCAAAACAGACTGGCCTAAACTGACAGACCTTCCCCCTGAAGGTAAAGCAGAGGTACTTTTGGAAGGACTGATGGATGGGTATTTGATAATGCACATCCCTGAGATCCACTGAACACAGACCAAACAGTTTCCATCTTGAATCTGGTCTGCCCAACAAGCTGATTCAGAGGAGAGAGGCTGGAGACTGGTCTCCATCCACCTGTCGCCTACTCTAATCCTCCTTTCCCCGGCATCACATCACCTCCTCTCTGAAAGCCAGGTCCTTTCGCAAAATGGAAAGATGCTAAGAATTGGACCTGCATAGCAGTAAGGGGTGGCAGAGACTCGAAGTCGATACCCTTACCACACAACATCTACTACCCAGGTCTGCCCATATCACTTCATGTTGCTCAAGGCTTGACAGGAACCCCCACTATCAGCAGCTGGTGAGTGGGGAACACTGGCCTTTTAGCATCCTCCTTTCTTTCTCACTTTCTTACTGCCCTTCCTGGAGTGGAAAGCAGGAAAGGTTTGGGAAGAACCTCCTTTTCACCGGGACAGAAGTCTGGGGTTCTTGTCAAGAAGCAAAAGACTGGGGTTTCTGCCTCTGTGTGGAGAGCTAGCCAAACTGAAAGGTCTCTGGTTGCAATTCTCAGAAAGACCCAGGAGCCTTGAAAACACTCCCTTGTGAGTAGGATGTCATTAACTACTATCCTAATGTGCTCTGCCTTGGCCTCTATCTCGCCTCTCATGGTAGAGGTAGGTAGAACCCAAAACCAGTCTGTTCCTTTAGTGCTACAACTCAGACTCAGCAACATGCCCTGAGAGCTCAAACAACATTGCATCCTGTCTCACAAGACTATGTTTTGCCTACAGGCTAGCTTGCAATGGTGGGCTAAGTATTAGCCTACCTTCAAACAGCATTTATCTTCTGAACAAGGCATCAGCTACTTGGGTACTGAGACTCACGGAAGATGCAAAGTTCTTTCAGGCAAAAGATCACAGGTTCAACCATGACGTTTCCTTGTAACCTGTGCTCCATTGGAGAGAGAGAGAGAGAGAGAGAGAGAGAGAGAGAGAGAGAGAGAGAGAGAGAGAGAGAGAGAGAGAGAGAGAGAGAGAGACTCCTTCCGAATAGAGGCATTCCAATGACAGAATAAGAGACAACTCTGTACAGTTTGTGGTGCACTATCCAAAGGAGTAAAGTACTTTCCCTAGAGGGTCAGAGGCAAAGGAAGTAATCTACAAGAACAACTGACCATAGTGAATTCTCCAGACCAGAAACCAGGAATTCTCACTTTGGTCCAAGATGCCATTACAACCTGTGATCAAGGCAGCTCGATCGAAGGCCTAGGCTCATGTTGGGAACTCATGTGCCTCCTCGACCGCAGAAAAGGCATCCACATGCTTAATAAAGGTCTCTTCCTTGAAGCCATTTTTGCTTAAAGGTGATATCCTGAAAATGCCTCTGCACCTCAGGGGTATCCAAATCCTAGAGCAAAGGACCTTGGGTCCCTCCATTTGGTCATCCCAAATGTACCTCTGTAGGAAAGAGGCCCACCAAAGCCCACAAGAAACAGTTCGACCACTCGAGAGTATGATCAGTTGGGTCCTATGACCAAACCTCAAATATACATGCCAGTGGAAGGGCTCAGAAGACAGCGTGAATGCTCTCTATCCTAACCCTTGTGAACATTCTAAATCTTCACCCACCTGTTATTGCCAAAGAAGTGGTACTGAATTTTGAATAGCCCTGGCAACCCCTGCCGGGGGAACGAGGCTGTGGGTGACCGCCAACCTGTGGTGATGACCTCTTCACAGGTTGGGAGCTGTCCCTCAAACATGCCAAAGCTTCTGTCGAAGAGGGAGGTGACTCAGGGGACATTCTCTTGTTGGGTCTAGGTTACTGAACCCCATGGGTTCTGTGAATGTCCTGGGATCCCTTCATTGTTCTGGGAGCAGAGCAGGGCAGGAGGAAGGAGAGCTCCTGTCTGCTCTATCCATTCCTGCTCACACTGGGCCTTCCTAGCATTGTGTACAACACCAGTAGCACAAGTAAGGGTAACACTGCCACCCTTACTGGTATGCATGGATCCTGTAGCACCTGAGGAAGCCATATACCGTTCACACCTGTGTACAGAGTGCAAAATGCAGCAATGCATGAAGCACCACTAGCTCAAGCTCTGTCAGTCTTCTCTGCAGAGGAAGACCAATATCTTGAAGCCTTACCAGACTTCTGCAGCTTTCTTCCTCCTCTACTTAGAAACTCTGGAGGTAGAAGGTGAAAAGGTGATGGAACCAGGCTTAATAAAGCAGAAGACGGTTAACTCTCCTTCTACACTTCTTCAACTTCTTCCTTAGCTGGTGTCTGATGCCGCGTGTGGAGAAGGACTGCCTCTAAGTGTGGAAGCAACTCTCAGGACACATCACACAGGTGCAAGATACTGAGTAAGTAGGAGGAGTCAGAGAGTCTGAGAACACCATGAACACTGAAGTTGTCATGTTCACAGTCGAGGTGGTTATGGCGTTCACATTCCCAAAGGCTGGTGACTGAGCAGCAGAAACACTAGGCCTTCCAACAAGATCCAGATATAGCAAAACCCAGCCCACATCTGACAACCAAAGAGCACTAGCAGAGGAGGACACTAAAGAGGAGGATTGTCAGGAAACCCACAAATAAAGGGTCTAAAAGTCCTGAGTGACAACCCTCCCTGTGGGCAGCTCATTCAAACTGCCTAAGTGAGTGACCAGCTAGTTAACCCAGGTGGTAACACAGGTAGCAGTCAGGAGGAAACAGTGCTGTCTCTGCTCAACAAGAGAAACTCAGGCCTCCTAGTCCTTGAAGCAAACTTGACCAATTGTTCGACAGCTACCTTACACTCCAAACAAGGATCACACTTTACATGTACTCCTAAAGAAAACACATAGTAATTAAGGTTTATTTCTATGGAGGACAGAAACTTGCCACAGGACCCTATTTGTCCCTCTGCACCGCCTCCTAATGAATACCGGTTTTATCTCCTTAGATGAAGTGGGCATAAGTGACTGATGCATTTGTTTTTCACTCATCATCACAAAACATTGAATCAAAGGACATGAAAGAAGATACTCAAAATCTATTCGTAACAGGGTAGAATGGCAGAAGTGGGGCAGAAAACCAGAAGAGGTATCTATACTCAATGGCAGTTGGAACCACAGGAGTGCAGACCAACAGGTGGGTGGTGCTTTCCACTCACCCAAGCTGGTAGGTAACTATCTTGTTATTAAGTCTAAGTGGCCATTTCCAGCTTGCACTTGAAGCAATCTCCTATGTAAAGGATGAAGGTTTGTATTTGTGTGGGAACAAACAAGTCTTGGATGCAACATTCAAAATATCTGAAAAATGTTTATTTTCTAGTCTTCACCATTTATTTGATTATTTTTTAATTTACTTTGTCCTACATTTGTTGTCAACATAAACATACATTAAAAATATATACATAATAACCATGAATACAATATGAACATTAGCAGTCTTCCAAATAAAAGTTTATATATTTACTTTTTTGAAATGGTTGAAACTAAATTAGATATACATCCTTCCATATTTTCTCTAAGGAAAGTGATAAAAAAGTGACTGAAAATCAGAGAAAGGTTGTTCAAATGTTGAACCTCTTATTCAGAGGTAGATCACTTTTGCCTCCAAGCGTGTTTCATCGTTAAATATTTTCCTTGAAAATATATTCTATTAGATGAGGTCTACCTATCCCAATCTTGATTTTTGGTGTCTAAAAGAACCAAAATGAGATCAAAACGAGACAGTAGTGGTGACGCCAAGGCAACATTAATTGTTAATGACTCCTCTGGATCATACTGTCCTTTTGGATTTGTCGCTGCTATAATGCTGCATCGAGTATTCAACTTACACACAAGGCCAGCCTGTGGGATATAAGCAATAGTTAACTACTGTCAAAGCCGATGACACCTTTGATTAATTATTCTAATATCCAAGAAAATATCACTTAAATGGGAATCAAGTCTAAGGAAAGAGTAGAGTTTTGGCATGAATATTAGTTAGTACCCAAAAACCACTTGATTATTGCTAATGAGGAGGTAAGTACTTGAATAACTGACCACAACATCCAGGAGGTAAATCCATAAAATCTTCCTCACTGATCTGAAATAAAAAGCTCCCATAATGGTTTACTATGCTACAGATGTGCTTAAGGGTCAACTTGCATCCATGAATTACAAACTCATGTGTGCAATTCAATGAGACCCAGACACCAGAAGAGAAACCTCTAGAATAGAGTTATACTGTAATACAGAATGCCAGAAATATACGGAAAACTGACTGAAGCAGTCCCCATGTGGCAATATGGAATGCTCTCTCAAACTTAAAAGAGAAACTTTTGTAATACATATAAAAGTCACATTATCGAAGCAGATTACAGCAATTTTGGCTCCATCTTATCTACACAAAACACCTAGATTTTCAAAAAATTTATTATTTGGATACTTGCCTACTGTTGAAGATAGTTATTTCTTTGCACCAGCATTCAAAATAAAAGATATTTCATGACCCGGTCAACTGTCTTGTTTACCTGTCCTCCACAAAGTGTGGTTTGAATGTTTCAGTCATTATAATTTTGAATGCCCTAAATTGAGGGGAGGCTGGGTAGGTTCTACTTTAACAAGTAAATAACCAAATAATAAATTTCATTACGAAAATTTACATTATTTGGGGTAATCTTACCTCCTGTCAAAACAAAGACAGCTGAGTCCCACATTGAGAGAAGGACAAAAATCTGCTCAGCCAAGCAAACTAAAGGTTTCTCACATAAAGCCCAAAGCAATCTAACCTGATCTGGGATCCTTTCTGGGTTGTAGTGCTGCCAGAATTTGGATCCTTCTTAAGGAATAAGGCTGTCTAGTATAAGAAATGGTTAGTGCATCCCCTAAGGAGAAAGCCACCTCAGCAGAAGCAGTGTTAATGAGACCCTATGCCAGTCCAACAACCAAACTAAAAGAATATCTGTTGAAACAAGGTAGAGCACCCATACAAATCTTTATAGTTCCCACCACCAAGACCAGGCTCTAAAATTAAGGAGAATTACATGGGTGCTCTATACTTGGTCCATGAAAGATTGTACTTGCTGCTACCAGAAGACAGGCCGTGGTTTCAAACAAAAATTTCCACGCTTAAAGAAACAGCGGCATATTAATTTTCTACAGAGACAAATTTCTCAAAATTAAATGAAGTAGCAAAAGCCCTTACATTATGAATAATTACCTCTAGCAAAGGCAATAGGTCAAGATTTTGCTTTTCATGCGGTAATTTGTCTAAATAGCAAACAAAAAAATGGGCAATGCCTTTCGACATGGTAGTGTTCGATTTCCTAATGCACAAATTTATTACTATCACCTATAATGGGCTTTAATCAAAGTACACTCTAATTGCCGCCCTTGTACAGCATAAAAGTGTCTTTATCTCAATACCCCTAAATGATGTCAAATCCAGCATCTAAAAACCCTTGGAAGTGAAATGCCTTAAAATTGTTCTTAGCTCTAAACCCAGGGCAAGAACCAAACGCTAATGTCTTACAAAAACACTTGAAATTAGCTTATTTCTTTTCGTATGCCAGGGCTACCTAGAGTGTGTTGAATAGATAATTGCTTTAAAGAGGCCGGTTCTAAGATTCAAAGGCTGGGAATAAAAAATTCTAACCATGTCAAAGCTCCAAAATGAGTGATAAGTCATTCAATGATTCAAGGCAACTCGATTTTAAAAAGACCTAAAGAACTAATGAGATCCAGGTCATAAGCAATGAGTAGCTGAGCCTGACATAAAACACAAGAAGTCATTGAACTAAATCCTGCAGCTGACTGACAGCTTTTCAAGTAACTAGGAAAATTAAAGACTCACCAGTTGTCTACAGAGGTAGAGATAATAATTCAAGACAGACTCCAAGTGATACATTGGCCACTACCTCTGAAATATATTTAGTAGTCGAGTTTGTACTTGAGTGTAACGACCTGAGTGGGCCGTTATGCAGGTTCTTTAACATACTCAGGACGGGGCTGTCTTGACTGACGGCAGATGCAACAAACAAAGGAGGGGAAAACAACAAAAACAATATAATGAGCTTAAAATTAATTTATTTACAATATTTACAAGTGAGTCAGGTCTGGTAAAAGATAAAACCATAAATACAAACCAAAAGGCAGCTCTAACCAAAATCAAGTTAAATAAACAAAAAAGTAGCTGTAAGAAAAAGCAAAATAAAACAACAGCAGGCAGAAAACCAAACATACGCCCTCCATAAGACAGCCCTCAGCTGTACAACAGGACAAACCATCAACCAGAAAACCCCGATGGAGACGCCAGGACAGCCTCACGCTGTGTCATCAAAGACAGCAGCTCGTGGTCACACGACTACTCATGGTCACACTCCACCTCACGACGCGCTCCACTTCGTGAGGCGTGCCCAATTTGTTGCTCAAAAATCCTCGACCAACGCCGACTCCAAAAACTGTCGCTGCCGTTGCCACTGCCGCTTACTCGGGCCAGTCTCTACCACAGACCCGACTGATCTACAGAAACCGCAGCTCATCGGCTGTAAAATATCAAAACAAAAACTTGGAAGGTAAGGAGGCAGCAATCCACAAAGTGAACGAAAGGGAACCAGCAGTTCTCGGCAAAACCATCACTTAACGTGACACTTCTCATTCCAAAAGAAAAAAAAATTATTTTTTTTATTTCATGATCCCCTCCAATGTCAGAGTCAACCCCGGCCAGCTGCAAACAGAGCCGCTCTGTCACAGTTTACTGCACCCGAGTGGGCCATATGCAGGTTCTTTAACATACCAGGACGGGCTGTTCGACTGACGGCAGATGCAACAAACAAGGAGGGGAAAACAACAAAAACAATATAATGAGCTTAAATTAATTTATTTACAATATTTACAAGTGAGTCAGGTCTGGTAAAAGATAAAACTATAAATACAAAACCAAAAGGCAGTTTCAACCAAAATCAAGCTAAATAAACAAAAGTAGCTAAGAAAAAAGGCAAAAATAAACAGCAGGCAGAAAAAACTAAACATACGCCCTCCATCGGGGCACCAAGACAGCCTCGCTGTACAACAGGGACAAAACTCATCAACCAGAAAACCCCGATGGAGACGTGCCAGGACAGCTCACGCTGTCATCAAAGATGAGCAGCTCGTGGTCACACGACCACTCATGGTCACACTCCACCTCACGACGTGCTCCACTGTAGGCGTGCTCCAATTTGTTGCTCAAAACTCGAACAACGCCGACTCCAGTGCTGCCACTGCCGCTACTTCCGCTCAGTTCACCAGACCCGACTGACGACAGAAAACCGCAGCTCACCGATTTAAAAACATCAAAACAAAAAACTTGAAGGTAAGGAGCAATCCACGTGCGGGAACGAAGGGAACCAGCAGTTTCACAAAACCATCACTTAACGTGACACCTCCTCATTTGAAAGAAAAAAAAAATTATTTTTTTTTTTTTACACTCATGATCCCTCCAATGCCGTAATAACCCCGCCAGCCAAAACAGACGCCTCTGTCACAGTCGCCATTGTAACGAATTCGAGTGGGCCTATGGTGTCTTTAACATACTCAGACGGGCTGTGACTGACGGCAGATGCAACAAACAAAGGAGGGAAAACAACAAAACAATATAATGAGCTAAAATTAATTTATTTTACAATATTTACAAGAGTCAGGTCTGGTAAAAAAGATAAAAACCATAAATACAAAACCAAAGGCAGTCAACCAAAATCAAGTTGGGGTTAAACAAAAAGTAGCTGTAAGAAAAGGCAAAATAACAACAGCAGGCAGAAAAACCAAACACACGCCCTCCATCGGGCACCAAGACAGCCCTCAGCTGTACAGGACAAAAACCTATCAACCAGAAACCCCGATGGAGACGCCAGGGACAGCCTCACGCCATCAAAGATGAGCAGTCATGGTCACACGATCACCATGGCCACACTCCACCTCTACGACGTACTCCACTTCGTAGGCGTGTCTTAATTGCTGCTCAAAACTCACCAACGCCAACTCAAAACTGCCCGCTGCTGCCGCCACTGCCGCTACTCCGCTGCCCTACCAGACCCGACTGACTTACAGGAAAACCGGCAGCTCACCTCACGGGAAACATCAAAACAAAAACTTGAAGGTAAGGAGGCAGCAATCCACAAAAGGGAACGAAGGAACCAGCAGTTCCCGCAAAACCATCACTTAACGTGACATTGAGGATAGACTCTAGAGACACAAAAAACTTCACACTCACAAGAGATAGCTGACCAAGTCAACACACAGTAATTGGATGAATGTGGAAGTGTATTGACACGAGTATTCCCTCACACTCTAAGTGAGAAGGCGGAATGAGCAAGGACACAGACATCCCCACCCACACACATATTACCGCAAACTTCTCAGAGGCAGGCGTCTCCCTCGTGCAACCCAACACACCCATCCACAGGGCACCGAAGAAGACGAACACCCCTCCCAGCTGGCATCGAGAAGGCGGGGCCCCCTCTGCCGCCCCAGCAGATACCTGCTCTGATCAGATGTTACCTACGTCTTGGGGGAGGGAGTATTGTAAAGTCCCCACTCAACAGGTTCTCTATGATGAACATCCCGTTTTCTGTGGTGCCTTCACAGGCAACCTAAGGTCGCACATACACAATCTTATTATCATTATTGTGAATTGTATATTTATTACCTGTTCATTTGCCCTTGTACCACGTGACATGTGTCAGAGTATTTTGTCCAACCAGCCATTGTTAATCATCATGTTTTCTGTATGTAACTGTCCTGTTTTGTAGAAATAGTTTGACCTCTGGTCACTTGTAAATTTTTGTACTCCGCGGGTCTCAAGATACGCAGACGTCAGCATGCCGCTTAAAAGAGGGTTGCTTCCATCAATAAAACCAGAGCACTTGTCTTCCCACTGGCTATTTCAGACCTCTCACAACCCTAGCGTAGATCAGCTATGTTTGAGACACGTTTTGGTATTTCTTACGTTTCCAACAAACAATGGTTTTTTAGTTTGTTTTGTGTCTGTCTGAACTATCAAACAGCACTCCTATGTTCTTGTTTCTAGTATTCGAGGGATTTAGCTATTCGTGGGGGTTATGCATCCCCAATAAATACTGGGTTTACTTATATATATATATATATATATATATATATATATATATATATATATATATATATATATATATATATATATATATATATATATATATATATATATATATATATATATACAGTCACTGCAAACACAATCTCTTTAAATGAACAAAAATCAGAGCAATGTTATAAAAACAGAAAACAATGGGCAAGCTTTGTTTTATTATCTTTATTCAATATTTTGACATTTCTCCATTATTTATACTATCATGCACAAAAGTCCATTCCCTTGGCCATCCAGAGAGTGAACACGAATCCAGTGACTATGAAACACCGAAGCGGTTGAACAAGTAACAAATGGAAGACCCAACAGATGTTGCACAGTAAGGGCTTATGGGAACAGGGAGGAGGAGTGGGTATTTTTCTTGAGCATAGAGTAAGGTCTCCATATTCTAATATCATTAAGAAAGTGATCGTAAGGGTTTTGCTTAGGAAGTCAGTATTCATGAATTAGTACTCCCTACAGATGATCCTATCTTATAAACCGTAAACACTGAAGCGGGAATGTTTTGTATCGACCTGTGGATAGTCATGTCTGCTGATGAGATATAATAATCTATAGAAATACTAATTCATGAATACTGACTTCCTAAGCACTTTTCTCAGGTTTACTGATATTTTCTTAACTGCAACATTTTACAAATTTAAACTCAATATCGCCAACAACAAAACTTTACGTCACTTTCTTGACAGTACTGGAAATATATGAACTTTATTCTCAAGAAAAATAGCTGCTTCCCACTCCTCCTTCATGCTCCCATATGTCCTCAAGGTCCAGCTCTTCGTTGGGTAAGTCGGTAGAGCTGCGGACTGGCACTCACTGGGCCGGAGTTCGATTCCCCGGCCAGCTGATGAAGAGTTAGAGGGATTTATTTCTGGTGATAGAAATTCATTTCTCGCTATAATGTGGTTCGGATTCCACAATAAGCTGTAGGTCCCATTGCTATAACCACCTGGTTTCTTCGCCACGCAGTAAGTCTAATCCTTCGCCAGCCCTAGGAGAGCTGTTAATCAGCGCGCAGTGGTCTGGTAAAACTAAGGTATAATTTTTTTTGTTGGGCCTTCCACTGGTTACTTGTTCAACTACTTCAGTGTTTCATAGTCACCGGATTCGCGTTCACTCTCTGGATGGCCAAGGGAACGGACTTTTGCGCACGATGGTACTTAAAACTAATGGAGAAATATCAAAATATTGAATAAAAGGTAATAAAACAAAAACTTTGCCTATTTTCCATTTTATAACATTACTCTGATTTTTGTTCATTTAAAGGGGGTGTTCAGAGTTTTTTTGCAGTGACTATATATATATATATATATATATATATATATATATAAATATACATATATATATATATATATATATATATATATATATAATAGTTATATATATATATATATATATATATATATATATATATATAATATATATATATATATATATATATATATATATATATATATATATATATATATATATATATATATATATATATATATATATATAGCAGAAGTATAAATATCACATTGTACACAGTAGTTCCTCTCGCCTGGCTGAAACTGACAGCGTGAAAATCACACCAAAATCGGGATTTTCGCCTTCAGCCAATTCTTTGCTGCCGACTGTAATGAGCTTACGTCAACAAAAGTTGTTCGGTATCGGGTGTCAGAGAATACGCCGACAAAAAGCTTTTTCATGAAAAAGCTAGGTTGTTGCAAAATTTTTTTAAACACGGCTTGGACAGCTCACGACGCTGCCATGGTTTGTTAGGCGCATGACTTCAAAGGCGCATGCGCTAATTTTCATCCCAAAAGAAAATACATCTTCGTTGAAAATTGAGAAATGCCTTTGTTACTCTCCAGCTGCAGCATCATTTTCTATTAGCCTACATAAAACTTTACATGAAAATGTACTTCATGAAGAATGCCAACAAATAATTACCTTACATTACATAATAGCGATGCCACTGTCTTGTTACTTAATGAGTAATTTGTAATGTAGGCAGTCCTCATTCTAGTAATATCTGATTTACTCATTTCCAGTAACAAACTATAGCACAATATTTCGAGATTTATGCAGGAATTTCCTTGAAAACTTTTCGTCCGTTGAAATTGTTATTTTAAACATGTTAGCACCAGCTTAGGAGCCGCCACAAACTTTGGCGTAACGCTAATACAAAATAGCAAAAATTACGACAAAGTGACTAAAGAATTTCTGAGATTTTCAGTAAAGAAGGATGTAAGGAAAGTTTTTCAAAAATTCACCATAAATCGAAATATTAAAGAAGCCATGGAAGGCAATGTAACCATGGTTAAAGTGAGTCAATTTGAACATTATAAAACAAGACAAAGTTGTGCTCACTTTCAATATTCTAGCCAAATGGTCGAAAATGTAGTCAGTTAAAATCTCTTACATTTCAGTGTTCAACATACTAGCTTGTAACAAACAGCCTAGCACAATACTGATTTATGGTGAATTTAAAAATTTCTTTACGCCCACACATTACTACCATGTAATACTCCCAGATAATATTTCTGTGTTGTGCTTTGGATCGCTTGGTTGGCCCCAGTTATATACAACACTCCACTTTAAGTGTAAGAATATAAAGAAAAAATAACTATTAGCATCAAGTGAACACAGTGATTTGGTATACATTATATATGAAATTTTGCTGTCATATAGCCTGGTCAGCTTATAAGATACATTTTTCCATGCTGATGGTTGTGACAGTTGGGGTCCAGGCAATGAAAGAGTTAAACGAACTTGATCTAACGCCAGATTAGAGAGAAAAAAACTTTCTTTTCAGCCATGCTAACCAAATGGCCGCAGGTAATGATCGCCAGCATCAATACCACCATTGGCACGATAAGTAGAATCGCAAATTACACAGAATATTGCTCATTCATTACAAACAAATAACGTCCCACACTCTGATACTAAATTGCCCGTAGTATAGAAAACATACCTCTGGCCCATGGGTGTTAGTTCAGAGTTTCTTCATGCAAGGTATTTCTGCAGCTGGTCTTCTTTGGCATTTGTCTTTTGCAATGCTGGGATTAAATGTTTATTTATAGTGTTTAAACATAACATGATTCTGTCATGTTCCCCAATTATTAAGCTACTTAAATGAAACAAAGCTACCGTTATTCTCATTTAAAAGTTAGGTTTTTAATTTCATTCTAAAAGTTGGGCTTAATGTTATTGTTCTTGCAATAATGGCGACATGTCAGCTTAAAAAGAATTTCTTACCTTCGCCACCAATCTATTTTTAGAGTCTTTCTCAACCTCTAATAGTTTCTTTGACGTTTTCTTCTTTCAGCCTGAATGCTTTCATGAACAAACATGTTTAGCCATTTGACACACACCTTAATTATTATAAAATCTCTGTAGCTTAGAAGGGAGATTTCAAACACCAAGATTTGGCACTGCAGATGGCACAGGTACCAGATCACACTTAAACCATTTCCACAGAAACAGGTAAAGATGCACAGAGAACAACATACAAAATGTGAGTGTTAACAATAAAGAGAGCATATATATAGCATATAGCAGCAAGCAGCAGCAGGAGAGTAGCAGCAGCAGTAAAGGGCTGTCTCCAGCTAAAGGGTGAAATTATTTATCAATATTATGAGTTGATGACACCCAGAGAGAGAGAGAGCAGAGAGTAGTAGAGAGAAGAGAGAGAGATTGTTCTGAAATATCACAATTATTTAATTATTACAGAGACAGATAGATAATAAAAGACATGAAAAAGTTGAAGTTGAAAGAGAGAGATGCTAATCAAGCTCACTGGCTAATAACCGACAAAGTGTCTTCTTCAGCTAAGTCAGGAATGATATTTGCCTGTTTGTATTATGACACAATACAGAAATGTATAAAGTTCTGTAATTAGTTATACATTATTATTATTATCATATTTGTATTACAATATTATTGAATTATTGGTCTTATTTATATATTTTAAAATTATTTCATTATTAGTAAATCATTTATTTATCATATTAAAACAAATAAATATATATCAGAAGATAAATCAAATTATCTTCTGAGATAAGAGAATTGTTATATTACATGTATGTTTATTTGCGTTATTGATAAATAAATGATTTACCTAATACAATATAACCAATTTTCAAATATTAATGAAAAGACAAATAATAAAAATAAAAATAATAACAGTAATAATAATAATAATAATAATAATAATAATAATAACATATTGTAATTCTCCAAAACTTATGCATTTATAGTAACTATACATTACCTTAAACGCCAGTCATCATTTTCCCATCTCTTGTGAAACCTTTGAAGAGAGGAAGAGGGCATACACAAATATCAATCATTTCCCACAGCAAGTCAAAGGATTTCTGGTACTATCTCTCTCTTCTTCTTTTTCTTCATAAACCATGAATTTCCATATTTCAAATATCTAATGTAAGCAATAACTCTCTCTCTCTCATGTTATTCTCTCTGGTCTCCGCACAATTACAAGTAATTTAACTTGATATTTCAAGTATGACCATCTCGCTCTTCTTGTGTTATTCTCTCTCTCTCTCTCTCTGTATTATGATATTATATTAAAAATAAATTTGAACATTGTTCGGTGTTATATAGCAGCCCGAGAATTTGCATCGCCGATAAAGTCAGGTGTACATTAGTGTGCTTCTTCACTAGGTATTTGAACTATTTCCACCAGCCTCAGATTTTTCCATGCTCCTATGTAGGGAGGTGGAATTTAATCATATATAACTACCAAAGTATGTTCAAAATTTATTTTATTATGAAAAATATTTTTAAACACTGACTACTCGGTAAGCCGCTTGCGAGGGTCAGCATACACCTTGGGAATTTTGCTGCGTTAATCGTTCAATTGCGCTTTCTACTGAGTTAGAAAGCGACTTCAATAGTCTCCTCTTTCATTACAAACGTTTTCCAGTTCAGCGACACAGGCTACGTTGGCCCCGGTAAAATACCTGCGACAGACAATACGCATTTTGCGCCGCCGCGAACAAATGATTGGCTCGACTAAAATCACGATTGCAGCGACAAGTGCCTGTCTTCAACAATCATAACATTGCGCACTAGCATCATTGGATACCAGAGGTGTTCCTTTCCACTACTGAGTTAGCTGTTGCAATGGTCCTGCGCAGTCGCCATAAAGCCGCTTGTATTGCTAGTGTGAGGCAAAACACGACTTCGCTTTCCAGAGCAGAGTTCATGACAGCTAGGAGCCTGTCACCCAGGTAACCGCCACCATGGGTTTTACCCTTTAGAAGCTAAGGTTCGCCACGCATTTCGGACGCGCCTTTTATCAACTGTCTAATGAAAAAGGATAACGCATTCTTGACATTGGTAGAGAGGGCTTATCCGAACACAAAGCGCTTGACTTGCCTCGTACTTCGCCCTTGTAGGTACGCCTGACGACAGAGACCCTTCCAGCATTTCTGTCAGACCATACTCCGGAAGCCTAGTCATGAACAGAAGGACGTGTCATTTAGTTAAAAACTTCAGTTGTAGCAGATATTGTCGCTTCTAAAACCGACGTTTTATTGAAGGCATACACGATTTTGTTAAATGGCCAGTTGCAATCAAAAAGATTCACAAAGAGGTCTTTTAAATCTTCAGCGTTCTAATTATCGACACCTAGTATTTTGTGCCTGTTCACTGGTGAGTCTGGCCCTTTCAGGTTCTCACGATCTGAAGATCTGAGAATACATAAGGCAGTCCAGCTTCTGTGTTCATACATCATGCTTCCTGTATCCCAGCCAAATGAGAAAAACACGCCTTCCTCTTACAGTAAAGAAGAGTGTCCGTCACAGAGGTAATGAGATCGAGAGGCTCTACACCAACCCTCCATCCATATCCCAGATTTACCCCAGCTCTGCGAGTCACTGCACTCCTTCTAAAATTTCAGCTCTGGCGAGCCGATAGTCCGAGCAAACACTGGGATCTTGAGTGTCTTAAGACACCTTCAAGGGCCAGCCTGAGATCTGCTCAGAGCAGATCAGCGCAACCACACCCCGCACCTCTGTGAACCATTTGTCGTCAGCAACACTCATTTCAGCTCGCAACACGAATCTGAATGATCGTTTGATATTCCGAATCCAGGAAAAGCTGCAGCCCAGGTTGACCACAGCGAATCCACTGTGTATACACTGGTAACGCCATATTGTGAGCAGCAGCAGCTCTGTCCCTCTTTTCAGGCTGCATGGTGTCTATTGAGATTTGGCCTCACACAATTCTTCAGCACATCTTGCGAAGCTATCCATTCTGCCAGCCAGCCTGAGCCTTTCCTCGTCAGACCAGCCTGTCACATTTTTTCTCTCGAACGCGTCACACGTCCATTTTTCTGGTCTACAGGATACTGATCTGGCATGAGTAATCGGCCGTTTGTTGATTGATTATCGTCGTAGTTGTCGAGTACCTCGCGCTACACCATCGAGTGTCGTAATTCTCGAGGCTGTGTCATTGCAGTAAGCTCCCGATTTACGAAAGTTTCGTTTCCTCTGTCCGTACTAAACTTTCTTCAATGTTACCATCATTTGTTCGACGTCGTCGACAACATCAGTCTGGGTTCCAGGCTCTTCCGATCAATGTTCGATTGATCGCCGAAATGGCTGACTCTTTTTCGCCTGGGTCAACGACGAGAACGAAAGGGCTTAAGGTTTAGTCTTCTGGCGCGAAACAGCCTGTGGCAGGGTTCTGCAACATTCCTCTGCCAGCATCATTCGTTTAGCCTTACATCCGTTCCATCCCGATGACATGAAAACTGAAACCCGAATTAGTTCTGTCTGATACGTGATTGAGTTTGGGAAGGGGATGACTGCTCAGCACAGAAGCCCTAGCTCGACAGAAATGTCGCTGAAGAACTTTCCAGACAGCTTATTAAAGTGAAAGGAGCTTCTGAGAGTTGTCGCCTGCACATAGAGAGTCTCGATGTTCTTCTTCGCGCATGCGCCGATTATCACTGGCGAAGATGTTTAGCGCCGCAGCAGTCGGCAGTTGAGCCGTAATACTTCTGAAGACGATCCGCGTATTTTCAGTTCGGTACAGAATGTGAGACAGACTTTAGCGTCTGCTGAAACCATCCAGTCGCAACAGCCCGATGCTAACACGATACCTAAACAGTCCTCGTTTTGTACAAAGACATTGGAGCAATTTCAATTCCTCAGTTTAGAAACCAGGAGTTAAGTGTTAAATTTGATATCTGCATTTTGTATTTTCATTGCGTTCTTCCGCAATAAAGAAACTACTTCAGCCTCGACCGCCTCGCATTCGATACAGATCTGGTTTGCGTTAACGCAATTGAAAGGGGCCGAATGAATAGCATCCGCCTCTTTCTTCCATCACCGTTGCAGTTGAACAGCCCGGCACCTGCCCGAAGGAACGTCGCTTCAGCTTTTCCTCAGCCCAGCTTGCCGGGCTCCACCGCCTTCAGGAACCTTCACGCTCCGAGGGTCGGTCACGCAGCAGCTGAGATCTCGAAACACGCAGCGCTCAGCCTGTTCTTTTAGCGACGAAAGTCGTTGCGTTATTTCCAGCCGTTCGACAGCAAGATTCAGTGTGGTTTTCTGAGCCGCGATAGAAACCCGTCAGTCTTGCGAAAGGCGAGAGGTGCGGGCGCAATAGTTCTCGCTGATCGATGCACCACAGCTAGAAAGACAGGGATTTCGCCGAAAAGCGCCACTACTGGCACGCCTTCGATCTCACGCCATTCCACACGACGCCAGCCTTCTGTAATGGTCGCAAGCCGAACTCATCTCTCTTTCCTAACGCCCGGTCCATCCAGGCCAAGCATCTTCTAAGGCGCCCTGAAAGCGCTCCTCGGTGCGGTCCGATGCCGACCGTTCAGCCCGCTTGCAGCACGCTTAACGCAGCATTCGAGAGCGTTCCAGCGTCGGTCCATCCAGCTGACGAACGCCGATCTGAAGTTGGCTTGGCTGGAGTGAGCAAAGTCGCCGCCCTTTCTGAAAGCATCCACCACCATCACTAAGAGTTTCTGAAGGACATTCTAAAAGCGACGCTTCAAAAGAGTGTCTTGAAGTTGTGGGGAACTGAGTCGTTGCCGAAACTTCCGCGTGTTTTCATAGTTTTTTGAAGTTCGATGAAAAGCCGACTATTTTCTTCCGAACTTCTTCGATATGATCCACAGACCAGGGATATCAATCTTCTTCTCAACAGCCCAGCAGTTTGCTCGTGTCATCATTTGACGCCGGGCGCCCAGTCCTGACGCCTGGTACCTGGCGCTCCTGTGTAGTACAGTGAGCGAGTTCAGCTGAAGTGCCTGGCGCCCACGATGTCGGCGCCCTGGTGTTCAACTCGACGCCGGCGCCCAGATTTCGACGCTCATGCCCTGGCGCCCAGGCTCTGACGCCAAGCTTCATTAGACGATTAACCGCCTACCAGGTCGCACGCTTTCGTGTAATGCCCGTCAAAGTCAGGCCGACGCAAATGATTGAGCTTAGGAGAAACAGGCTTTCTATTGCACCCGTTGATCCAGCTCGATATCGTCAAAACAAAGACGCATAGCCATCGCGACGTAGCATCCGTTTGCGGCCGTAAATATCAGGGAAGAAGCCTGCTGCATGCGTCCGAATAGACGATATTTGCGATACCTGCCGCCGGGGACGACAGGAAGCCGTACAGTCAACCACTGACCATCGATGAGATCGCTGGCGCCACCATCCGCTTCAGTCATCGCTGCAGATGTCGCCGCGCATAACGCTCAGCCACCGAGAAGAACGGGAACTGCTCCAGTGACCATCCTGCGCCATCTCGACGCCGCTTCACCGGCGAAGCTTCTGAGAATGTCGCATATCCTTCTAGTAAACTTCCCACTCCAGACCTAAAATACTTCTTTGACCTTCGCTCTCTATGGTTAGGCCCGGGAAGCGTCAACAGGCATGCCGAGGGATGATCGCTCGCCAATATTCTCAGTTGGCAGCGGCTCAGATTAGACGACAGATCGAGCAACGCACTCGTCATCTTCGCAATTTCTTATTTCACAACACTTCGAATATCAATACCGACCATAAAATCCTCTCACCGCTAGATTTACCTTTGTCCGTTGAATGGTCGTCATTTTTTCGTTGTTCTCATCGCACAGTGGGTCAGACCACTGAGCCGTGAATGAATAGACTGATATGAAAATTCACCTCGACTACCTTCTAGAAGAAGTTGCATTTACTACCGCTCTTCACCCTATCCGCTTAGAACATAGTCGGGTAGTAATTCATCCACTTTTCGAAACCAAAACATCATCACATCTTAACCGCACTTTACCTCTGCATTTGCCACAAATATAGCAAAGTCGAAGTTTACACTTCATTACTAGCAGTCAGAGTAAGAAAATTCATAAAATAAATCAACAATATCTAACAAAACTGAAACTGTAAAACAAAGCTTAAAGCCGTCGCAACATCAAAATTTCCGTAAATGGCCAAACGAGCAAAATTTATCTATGCAATTGAAAGAGTGGCAGGATCTGAGAACAGCTGAAGGAAAACAAGGTGTCAGAAGGGTTAGTGGCATTACCTGATTATTTATCTGTGCGACAAAAAGCCAGCGAAGCTTGACACAAATAGATTTTAGTTATATATAGATCTGTTGTAACAGATGCTTAAAAATTGATAGTATATTACCTTCTAAGTAGCAGTATTGCCCCCTGGCACTAATAATTTTCTTCTTCGAGGAGCTCAAGAAATGTCAGTGTTCAGAAATTACATAAGACAGCCAGTTTCCAGTTTACAAGATTTTACTTTCGAGTCGTACATCTAGGTATTACTGTTATTAAAAATATGGGAGATTACTAAACAAGGGCCATAGCATGTCAGAGTGAAATTTTCATCATTGGTGGGTCTATCATATTTATGATCTATGTAAACAGTAGGCCGATATGTTTCTTCGGGCTTATCATGATTTTTTTATGAAATTATTCATGGTGTTCACTTGCACAGCCCAGGTTTTACTCTAAGTCATTTTTAAACAATACAATGTACTTCTTTAGCTTAATATGATCACTTAAAGAAGAAATATAATACTGCATTAAATTATTGCTGGCGTATTCATCATCAGTGAAAGGGTGAATGCCTTGAAACAGATTTGATTCACAGTTCTTTTTCAGTGTTATGATTTACATTTCTTCACTGTAAGGCCATTCTATATACAAATATCTGTGCTTATAACATTTCTATCGGCCTTTTCATTAAGGCATTTGTTTGTTAAAAGACTGGGTAAAATGATAACTGGCCAATAAAATGCATGTCAGATGTGTCTTTTATTCATTTTTCTTTGTTCACATAGAGTCTGATACACACAGAACACTGGGCTGTATCAGCAAAGTTATCAGTCATTACCATAAGTATCATTCCACACGTCATAGTGTCGTAAAACCTTCGGGACTCTCCCTTCCTCATAACTACCAATAAATACAAAGAAGTGGTTCTGCGCACGCCTGCCAATACGGAAGTCACTCCACTGTTTCGCTTAGGAGTCGTTTCCATTTCGACTTGATATTATCAATTCGCAGCACAGCTGTCATCATCCAAGATCTATAAAATGCAGAATGTCCAGCGCATAATGACACATGTTAGTTGCTCGTAACACAAAGACCGGTTACCTGCAAAGACATACAATCGAAAATTTCACCGAAGACTAGAACACATACTTCGCCGTTCGTAAAACATGCCATTAACAAAACTCAAATAATGATCAACGCCAGTCATCAACAGCAGCAGCTTCGTCATACTTTTGCAATTCCTGAAAACAGGCCGTGCCGAAAGGCTATACAACAGGTAACAACAGAACAGTACAGCATCAACTATTTGTGCCGAAATCATCATAATACCGGTTCAGATGCCCATTATTAAAATCCACACACGATGTAACTATTGACACCCAGTAAAATGATCCTTCAATACACGTAAATCATAATTTTGTGTAAATTGCGTTTTTCCAATTATATGAATTGATTTTTTAAAAGGATAGCGTCGTTAAACTTGAATACAGTTAGGGCAAACCGTCGTCAGGTAGTGGAATATTCATTGTTCGACGTAGTCCCAGTTTGCCGTTCAGGTTCAGATTGCGCGGCACAACGCAAATTAAAATTTCGCCTGCATAGCCAGAAAACACACCTATTTCGTACCGTGATTTGTTCCCATCAATAAACCATCGGTTCACATCAGGAAGACTGACGGCAGAAGGAGGAATCCGAGTGAGTCTCTGGAGCCCAGTCATTCTCTGAAATGAAGAGCAGAAGGGCTGTGTCGACATGTTATCGCGTGGGAATTCGCGAGTAGAAACATATCCTCATACGTAATGTGTTGTATTCCAGTACAAAGGAAAATCACAGACAGTTTTTCTCACAGTTTTCTTCTCTCGCGAGGAAGAAGACTGAAGAAAATAACAGTGCGCCATGTAAAAAACTGTCATTATCAGACGCCAGAGTTCAGTAATATCGTTCGGAACGTATCCAAATGATTATAAAGCGAGCGAGAGGTGTCGTCACTTCGTAGTTCTTCATCAGAAATCAATGCCTAGGCAACATGTTGCCGTATAAAACATTGCTGTTACAGTTATCATGGGTTTAGCAAGTTCATGGGAAAATACAGGAGCCAGCCACAGTGGTTCATGAGTCACATCTGCCGATCGACAGAAACTTTCTGAATGCAGGGAGGACCATTATCTTGTAGCTGGTGAAAGTGGCCGTATCACGTTGCCAGCCGAGTACTCTCGGAGAGCAGTCGAAAGATGTCCCAGATCACTTCTTCTGGGAGAGATAATTAGTGAAAATCTATTCACGTCTGCAAGAATCAAGCTCTTCGAAACACAGCTCCTCAATAAACAGCAACACCGACCCGGATCACGATACAAAGTTCGCGAGCAGGAACAGGACACCAAACCCCATTAATACATGCCGATGGAGCCAAAGTCCACTTTGGTTAACATCCAAGGAGCCAGATAACTCGTTCTTCATTTCCATGCCAATGAGCTTTGCGATGAGTCCAAGAAACCGATGACCTTCGCAGCGGGCGCCGGGCAGAGCAGGGGACAGAACTAAATTAGTAACATGTCAATCAGGGAACAGTTCGTATCAAGAATCACGACCGAAAGAAAGGCTGGCTTCAGACAGCACAACCGAAAGGGGAGAGCTGGTGGAGAGAGAGCTGACAAAGCCTGTCAATCCAGATAACAGTAGCACGATCCAGTCTAGTGTTGCAGACTTCACAGACAGTCCAGCTGTTCACGTCGCCAGAAAGTCGATGCCAGCGACCAGCCCCGAAAACACAGGATGTAATGTCGAAGAAATCGGCTTGCGTAGCTAGCAGTTGATCGTCCTTTCGCCCGAGCTATATTAACAGGCTTAAAGCCTAAGTCTTCCAGAATTTGTCTGTAATTGGTGAGGAATGCCAGAACCTGTACAAAACAGACAATGAGGGAAAGATGTTCATTAATAAGTCTCTGTCTGGCACAAATTATATATATACATCGTTATTGTAAACGTCTTCAATATTCACTTACTTTCGAAATGAAGTATGATATACAACGCCACGAGAGCTTACTTCCAGTAGTTAAAGATAGTTTTGACGCCACGGCAGTATTGTGTCTTCGCATGCTATCGTTACAGGGTGATCTTCGCCGCGCCATCGCAGTATCGGAACCGCCCCAAGAACACGCCAAGTTTTTGCCCGTCCGCCCGTGAGGGAGGAGGGAGGGCTATGATTATGTAACTACTGCAAGTATAAGTGAAACGTTATTTATCATAAAATTATTTTCACTTATGCCATTCGTAAGTTAGCATATATTGATTGGCACTCCGATAGCACTGGTGTTGATAAATTTGAATATCTACTTTCGTAATGTTGATAATTCTTGGTCTTTGAATAAGATCAGTGGTTACGCCTCACTGCCGGCCTTGCGTTGTGCCAGGACTGGCAAATGACATCATGGCGCCGCGCACGACAGCCCGATGCCTGATCAGGCTAGCGGTCTTGGGTCGTCAGTCTAGGAGTCACCTGGTCACATAAAATACCGACAAAGATAAAACCGGAAGAGCACAACATTATCGTATCTTCAGGTAACCTTAAACAGCCAGTTAGCGAGCGACTCTTTTTCACCTTCAATACCGCGTCAGTCGCACACCAGCGCATTGCAATTTTTCAGTAATAACGCCCACAATGCGCATGCAAACATGACTTGCATCTTCAGCGTGACTGTCCTTCACAGATAAGCTTTGCTGCCAGCAGAGCAATAAATCGCCAACTGCTTTTTACCGAAAGTCAGCACTAAAACATGAGCGGGCCAAAAGAGAAAGGGCATTTATAGAGAACAGAAGATGGTAGCACCAGAGTGTGGTCATTGGGGATTTTCTGAGCTCTTCAAGTTTGCTTTCGAACGAGGCTTGAGAAGCCACAGGCAGATTTGTTGACCTACTGTCAAAGGTCTCTGACTTGTCTCCCAGACACTGCTTCTGCTGTTGTTCAGTTAGTGCAGACACAGATACTGCTCTCCCAGCAGCTCAGCCTTCGCTACCGTGTCACTTTGCCTGGTCGCAGCCAGACAACAAAAGCTCTTTCGCGAGATCTTCATGGCGCCACGTCAAAGACCGAGATCGCCCGACCAGCACTACGTCAGATACCCACGCCACGTCTTCGACGACAAAGATCTAACAGACCGGTCTGACTTCACATTTCATAGATCGCCGTTCGACACCAGAGCCTAACCGTGTTCACGCTTCATTGTCACTCGCGAGCAAAGCTCAAGCCTCTTCTGAGCTTCTTTCGATGAGTCTTCTCGAGGCTAATGCATGAAGACGACAAGCCTGCGGAACCTTCGAGCGCGCCGTTCGAGTAAACGTTTTCTGCAGAGCGTCCGAAAGTCTAGAGCAAACAACGGAAGCCACCAGAAAGTCTCCGACGCCGGCACGGCTTGAGTACGAGACGATTGCTCCGACCCGAACGTTCAAAGTCCCATGAACATTGCACCATCTAAAATCGCCAGCCCGAACTGGAGAGCAGTAGCGGGCAGTCGAAACATTTTGTCGCCGCGACGGCGAGCGTCGCTCATCTTTCCAGCCCTCGCAAACCGGGGATGTAAAGTTCACCGCTGGAGTTGCATCTGCCTTCTTTCTGCCGAGAACCGCTGCCGCCATTTCTCTCCCTGAACGCACCATCAGCTCAGTCCTCCGCCAAACTAAGCTTTCTTCTGATGTCCGTGAGGAACACGAGTTCCTCAGCTCGAATGTATGTTGAAGCCGGAAACGTGGTTGTCCGCCTCCGACAAGACATTTGCCCTTCCACCCTTTGAGGTTAACAGGTTGGCGAAATCTTTGTCTTTTTCTATTGATACGTCATTTCTTTCCTTTCTTTCTGCCATCGGGCTCCTGTCTCATAGTCGCCTTCACCAGCGCGCCGAGTTGGTTCGTTCGAAGTGCCAGTTCCGCACACCTTCCTGACCATCAACGGAGGCACTTGCTTCTCGTATGACGGAAGGAGTCCTAGGAACTGTCGTCACTGAACTGCAGTCCAGGTTAGTTTCGCTCTCCAATTTATTAAGTTAATAGCGTCCATTCGTCACGAAGGTCTTTCGCAGAGTCGCCACTTCAGCGGTTATCCGCTGGTTGACAGAAAGCTTTGAAAGTGTTCCGAGTTCAGATCACCAACAGATACTTCCAGCCGACCGGCAGCAAGCATTTCTCTCGCTGATAATGGTGTCTGGGGAGACCGTTACCGAAGAGCCTGATAGGTCCAGTCAGTTTCTCCTTCGGCAAGCTTGAGCGTCAACGTCGCGCAGTTATTGGAAACCACACTTCCAGAAGACGCCACGACAACAGGTGAACTCGTGGCCAAACGACGATCGAAGCAGGAACTAAATCTCCGTCCCTTCAAGACTTGGTCCATCCTCTCGGTCTGCGATCGACGCGAGTCATGCCTGAGGAATCATCCTCTCGATGTGTTATCGCCAAGACGCATCGAGTTCTCTACGGAGAATTTTGTCTTATGAACTGTTGAGATTCAATCCAAAGACCACACCCAACGGTCTTCATCCCCGATGCTTTCGCAAATCAGAACATCTATCAGAAACCCGAAGAGGTGGGTATTTGTTAAAATTTATCGCTTCTTCACGGCTCGACTGACAAAGGCCCAGCTCGCCGAGTTGAGTCTCGTAAAGAAACCGGAGCCCACTGCCGAGATGAAGGATGGCATACGGTGTCCTGATCATCCGCGGGTTCGTCGACGTCATCACCTCTGCCGCATCCCTGCAGTTCGGCTCAATAGCCGAATGGAGACAAAAGCGTTCATCTCGTCGAACAGGCGGCTTTGCCCTTTCTTCTGGCCCGCCAAACACTCAGAGGGTCTTTGCCGTTCTAAAGCGGGGATACTTAAATATCACGTTACAGCGTAGAGCACAGGTCTTTTGCGCTTTTCAGACAAGTATTACAACATTCCTGCCGATTTCTGCTATCACTGGAACAGCGGAGAACAGACTGTTTAAGGAGAAAACAAGAGAGTCGACTGGTTTGAAGAACACCTTGCCAGAAGCAGCAGCCAGTTACTAATTCCCCGTCGCAAATAAAGAGGCCAGTTTCATTGTATTCAGATTTCACCGATGCAATTCATCATTTCAACATTGAAAGCCGAAGATTAAAATCCCATCCATATACAGTTCAGGAAGTCACTATTTTCAAGAGTTCAATGATTCAGTCGAGATCTAGCACCTTCGCACTAAGTACAAGTCCTCCCATCCATGAGCACTGAGAAGTCCTCTTTTTGCAGCAGCCACTAGAAATTTCAGTCTCACAAGGAAGACAGAAGATGCTCTTTCTCTACTGCCAGTTGATTCATCTTTCTGGGCTGACAGACAATGAAAACAGGCTTCCAGTCCTTCTTGTAATAAAATTAGAGGAGTTTAGGCTAGATCCAATCAGGTGTTTCACGTAATCTCAAGAGCTTGTAAGAAGAGTTGTGATTTTCCTTCACACTGCCTTTCTGGGCCTGAGAGAGTTCGTCAGAAATGATAAGTCTGTGCTGACAACACTACTGTCCTGAACTGAAACTCTGAGCACAGCTGGGGAAGCTGAAGGTTTGTGCCATATTTGCTGTCATCGAAAGACTGAGAGCTCATCGAGGCGCCCCTGGCGCCCTCATTGGGCCCTCAACAGGCTCAAACCTTTCGGTGACACAGCAAGAATATGTCACGAGCCTTCCAGCCCCCGCCTGTAACCCAAGTTTCAGTTCAAGGAGACTTGGATGAAGATGTTGTCCAGCTGACTTATCCCTACTTTCTGACGAACCTCTCGGCTTAGAGGAGCAGTGTATGAGGAGAAGTCTCTCCGCAACTCTCTTTCTCTTACAGAAGCCTTAGCCTTTATTGAGAACTTCCTGATCTGCTTCCGCCGCGTGCCTCCGTCTCCTGGTCCCAGTACAAGAGGACAAGGCTTCTGTTTTTCTTCGACTTTACCAAACTTGTCCTGTCCGTCTCTGCTAAGAAAGGTCTTAGTATGATGCTTGGCTGGCCGAGAAGAGGGAAATTGGAAAGAACGCTTTCTGTCTTCCCCTCCTCATTGCTCTCAGAATCGAGTTGGTAAGAGACTGGGGAATGTTTTCCTGGGTGTGGCTGCCTCCGCACAGGGGGACTTCTCCAGCTCTCATGGATGCCAGTAGGAGGACCGCACTTAATTCTGCGAAGGTTTTCTTTACGTCCTCCAAACTGGATCAAGTTTTCAAGAGCGTATTTTGGACTCTTGAAATAGTGAGCTTCCTGGACTGGGCGTATTGTTGCTCTAGCCAGGAAGATTAAGGATTGACCTTCCAGCTCTTGGATGATGTGGTAGGAGTAGTGATTGTACTGATAGCATTCATGCACGGGTGCAGGTGAATCATTTATTTACGACAGGGGTTCTCAAAAAGAGTAACTGGTGCTCCTTCCTAGCAAAAGGTGTTTCTTCAAACTGTGGTCGTTTCTTTGTTTTCTCCCTAAACAAGGTCACTTGTTTCAAGAGTTGGTTGCTGCAATTTCCCAGGTAAGCAGCCCAGAAGTCAACCCAGGATCTTTGTCGCAGGGTCTGCCAAGAAAGCAAAGAGATCTGTGCTTTCTACCGGCTTTCTCAGTGTGCTCTGGCCTCTGCCGTATGGACAGTATAAAGAAGACCCTCTTAGACGGTTTTTGGTAGCCAGACAGGCAAAGTCACGTTTCTAGAAACTTAGACGGCCCCAGAGAAGAAATGCAGAACCTTTGAACTCCATTCAGCTTGGTGGAGCCAGACTGCAAGGCCTCATGGCAAGAGGCAACAGATCTCGGCAGACCCTGATGATCCAAGTCAAAGAAGGATATGCCATCCCCTTCCTTTCCAAACCTCCTTTAGTGGAGGGCTCCAGTTTCTTACAGGCGCATCATTCAACTCACAACTACATCTTCTCAAACAGAAGTCCCAGCCATGCTGGAGAAGGAGCATAGAACTGGGCTTCCATGTCCCCATTCCAGGTTTCTACAATCGCCTGTTCCTGCTTACGAAAGCATCAGGGGGGATGGAGACCCGCCCTGGACGGAGGCGCTTGAATGTCTGCTCATAAGACAAAATTCTCCATGGATAACTCCAGTCGGTCTTGGCGTCTTGTACATCAGGGGATTGATGCCTGAGAGACCTCCAAGACGCTTTATTTCACACCCGAGCACCCTTGGCAGATTCAAGGAAGTTCCTGAGGTCTGCCTTCGAGGGACAGGTTTATCAGTTCCGCCTCTGCTTCCCTGTCTGTCGACAGCCCCGCAGCTAACAGTGGTCCTGTTGTCAGTAGCCTGACATCTTCACCTGGAAGGAATTCGAGTTTCCATGTACCCTCGACGATTGGCTGCTCAAAGCTGCTTCGGAGGGAGGTTGCTCGAGGACCTACCAAAGACCTCAATTAACGGTCTCAGGGCCTCATTATCAATCTATAGCGAAGTCTTGCCCTACTCCTGTCAAAGATTGTCTATTTGGGGAGTGAGTCTGGACTCTCAGACTTTTCAGGCTTTTCTGTCCAACCAACGGATAGTTCATGCCTGCAGAAGATCGACACTTTCTGCAGAGGAAGATTTGTTCGCTGAATCGAATGGATGAGCCTCTTGTGGGAACCTTAACTTCAGTGGAGAAGTTTAAAACTGGGGCGCTTGAACTCGAGACCACTGCAGTTTTACCTGCAAGAGAAGTGGCCTAGGAACAGTTCCCGACCTCTACACCGCCATTTCGGAAAAGATAAAGGAGTGCTCAAGCAGTGGAGGTCAGAAGGAAGGCTGTCACAAGGATTCTCTTCAGCTCCAACCCAGACCTAACTTGTTTTTCCGACGCCGGACAAGGGCTGGGAGCCACTATGGGGACAAAAGAAGTTTCTGCCAGTGGCAAAGAGAAGAGAGAAACTGGCATATCAATCGAAGGAACTAAAAGCGTTCACTTAGCCCTGTTAGCCTTTCAAAAAGAAGTGGGAAGGCAATGCGTTTTGTCCAGGCGGACAACACGCACTCGCTTGGCATACATTCGAAAACAGGGGGCACTTCACTGGTCCTCTACGACCTCGAGGGAGCTACTAGTTTGGGCGGAGGAGATCGACCACTAGTAACGAGATTCATTCAAGGGGAGAGAAATGTAGCAGCGGACCTTCTCAGCAGAAAGAACCAGGTCCTATCCAACGAGTGGACTTTACATCCCCTAGTTTGCGAGGAGCTTTGGAAGATATGGGACGTCTCAGCCATAGATCTCTTTGCAAATCGACAAATGACTCAAGACTTCTTTACTGCTCTCCAGTTCCAGACAACAAAGCTGTTTTCGCGGGATGCAATGTTCATGGACTGGTCGACCTGGACCTGTATGCCTTTCCCGTGCTCAAGATCCTGCGACAAGTCATCTCAAGTTCTCAAGCCATCGAAACGTAAGGGATGACTCTGGTGGTTCCATTCGGTCAGCCCAGGGAGTGGTTCCCTGACCTTCTAAACCTACTGTCAGACTTTCCGGACTTCTGCCAGAGAGACCAGATTTACTCAGACAGTCGTGACTTTCAGAGGTTCCACCAAAACTTGTCCGCTTCATCTTGTCGCCTCGCAGACTGTCAGAGACTCACTGAAAGAGAGGTTTTTCGCGAGAGGCTTCGGAGGCTACGCCAAGCCAAGAAGAGAATCCTCTGACAATGTTTACCAGGCGAAGTGACACAGTTTAGGTCCTGTGTCGAAGAGAGCAAGGGCGTGTCTTCTTCGACACGCCTATAGCCCAGATGGCTTCCATTTTCTCTTGTTCCTCCACAGAGAGAAAAAGCTTGGCTGTACCTACCATTAAAGGGCATAGAGCCATGTTAGCTTCTGGGTCTTTCGACATAGGGGTCTTGAAGTCTGAGTCAAGACCTTTCAGATAGATTAGATCTTTTACGCCAAAGAGAGACCATGGCGTGAATCTGACGAGTGCTGAGAGGCCACTGGTCTCAGTCCTTTGAACCGATGGCTAACATCTCCTGAAGGATCTCACGAAAAAGACTTTTGCAGCTCTGCCACGGCCAGGAGAGTAAGTGAGCCACATGCACTGACGAAAGAGTAGGCTTTGCTAAGGGGAAGGCAGGCATGTATGTTCATTTGGTTTCTACAAGAACGAAGACCCGCCTAGACCTTGGCCAAGAGAGCCCGAAATTAAGGACCTTTCCCAACTGGTCGGTCCTCGAAGAACCCGAGAGGTACCCTCTGCCTCTGTGAGCTCTCAAGTTCCCACTGCCCAGAGAACGAAGGAGCTCAGAGGTCCCAATGACCACCTCTGTGCTCGGGTTAGAGGATCCTTCTAGGCCTCTCTCTAAGAATGCCCTTTCTTTCTTTTTGAGAAGCCTGATAAAAGAAGCTCATGAGCAGTGTGCTGACTCGGAGATGAGTATTCTTAAGGTAAAAGCGCACGAGATTAGAGCGGTTTCGACTTCTGTAGCCTTTAGCAGAAACTTATCTGTGAAGGACTTGCTGTCCAATCTTTGAGATGTAAGTCAGTGTTTGTATCGCATTATTTATGGACGGGTAAACTGTTTCTTCAAGAGTGCAGCACGCTGGGGCCCTTTATTGCGACTGACACGTGTATTGGGAGGGTGGGAAAAGGAGTCCGCCTCTTAACTAACATTTTCTACCTGGTGTTGTGGGGTTGTTGTTTTTAAGGTTGCCTGGAGATACATGATGCAAGTTAGTATCTTCCAGTTTTAATCTTGGTATTGGTTTTATGGTAATGTTAGTGATCCCTCGCTTTGTTGTTCATACTGCGCCTGATCATGGGCATTCAGACTTGTCCGCACGCAGCCATGTTCTCTACGGCAGGTACTGTTTTTATTGTGTCCGGCCACACGGATCCTCCTTTATATCCTTCGCACAATATAAAGGCCAGCAGACTACAGAGGCAGTAACCACTGAGTCAGCCACTTTAAAGGTAAGGAACCTATGTCTAACTTTAAGGCAGATAATTCCAAGAATTTTATTAGCTGCCAGTGCCCCACCTCCTCAAGGTGCCAATCAGCCATATGTAACTACCGGGTGTTAGACAGGAAATGAATTTTAGATAAAATAACGTTTCACTTATACTTACCCGGTAGTTACATAATCATAACCTCCTCCTCCTCACCTGGGCAGTTGGGCAAAACTATGACGGTTCTTGGGACGGTTCCCGATACCCCGATAGAGGGCGGGGGTAGAGGGATCACCTTTTGTAACGATAGCGCTAGCGCGAAATTTGAATACTGCCGTGACGTCAAAGACGACAGCTATATGTAACTACTGGGTAAGTATAAGTGAAACGTTATTTTATCATAAAAATTTCATTTCCCGAGGTAGAGTGAATTGGATATTAAAGGACGTTTGTAGCTTGATGCTTATATATATAATTTGTACCAGACCCAGGGGCTGCTACAGTGAGGCATGCTGTCTTTTTGGGAAAAATCAATATCTGTTTTTCCCTCCGTATTTGTCTGTTTTGCTAGGAGTTCACAAGTATCTCCTCACCCAGAGTTATGCAGACAAATTTGAAGATTCTGCCGCTTCAACCTGATAGTTTTGCTTCCAGGCATCGAAGAGTTCTGCTTGATCCAACTTCCTTAGCAGCTACACAAGAAGTGTTCTTCAGGCAGTACATCCCTGTGCTTTCAGGACTGGCACTTCCAGCTTTCCTTGTAAGCATCGGCTTTCTTCCAAACGGCAATGGATATAGCTGACATCTCTTGAAGTCCTTCAACACTGCCCCAGGGCTGGATCCGTCGGTTGCATCGCTGGACAGAACTACTGGTCAGAGTCGCCAAGTCTGACTTCCTGACTCCACCAAGGGTTGCTTTCTCCCTTTCAGTTGTGAAGAACGAGGCCCGCAACTCCAGTCTTCTATCTGAAGTAGCCTTTTCTCCTCAGTCGTGATTTAGCTGCAGGTGAGAAGCTTCTTCAGCCCATGTCCCAGGAACTGTCTCTGCAGGTGTTACTCTCATTTAGGGTTCCTGTCCCCTGCTCTGCACGCCTCACGAGAGTCATCTGACAGATGTCCCTCTTAGACCATCTCTCATCTCGTCCGGCCTTGCATAGAAGACATTTGAAGAACAGGTGAAGGGATTACCTTGACTCCTTGATGTTGTAAGTGGACTCGAATCCATCAGCATGTATATTTAGTTTGGTCGGAGTCCTTCCTGCTCCCCTCCTCCTTGGACTTTTTGTATCGATTTAGGGAACCAGATCAGTTGTTGACTTGTTCTATTAGGGAGAGCTGTGGTACTTTCTCCAAAGTAGTTTTGACATTCCTAACCTGGTTGTCGTCGAGGTTTTCACTAGTACTATCTCTCCCAAGGAAGAAGTGTCTAAGGACACATCTTTCTCCCGGCTTCATAAATGATCAAAGGAGGTACTCAGCAGCTGGCAACATTGATACTGGTACTTTCCACCCGAGAGCTCACAAAGTCAATGGCTTGGTCCATCCCTCTCATTCCAGAAGTTTCTGTCGGTCTGGAAGCAAGATGTGGTCTCATAGACCACACTCTTGTCTTCTTCCTGTGATCTTTCCCATGGGCCCTTGGAACCTTTTTTCCTTTGTCCTGTGGTGGCTGCTCAATACAGGTTTTCTTACCTGGCTCCCTTCGGGCAGGACTAGTGTTGTTGGCTCAAGCGCATTGGCTCCGGAAGTGAGAAGGATTCCCAGAGTGACGCCTTCTCCTCCTCCTCCCATCCTCATTTGGGATGATATAGACTCCGAACCCCATAATTGCTGGATCTGGCGCCTGATGGTAAGACCACATCGAGCACCTGTTCTATTTTCTAGAATCTTCCTTCCTCCAGCAAGGGAGTAGAAGGAGAGACTGGCACAAGAAAACCCTTAATTGTGGTTTTCCTTACTGGCCTAACACTTAGATTCTTTTTGCGCCTATTTCGTATGAGTTATGTTTCCTCACTCGTGCAAAAGGTCCAGCATCTGATATTTGATCTGCAGTTCCTAAGAACACTGATCAATATGTCAGGAGGCACAGTACTTCTCCTCGCTCCTTCGACCAGAGGAGAGCCCAGGTGCAGAACTCCAAATGTTCAAGAGATCACCCAGATCCCTCCTCTACCAGTGAGTCTCTCCTGATGTGGCAAGACCGATGGTTTGTATATTTTGTCGGAACAAATCACAATTTTTAAAAATAAATTGTATTTTTCCTAACTATACAAACCTGAGGCCCTGTACATTACATTTTATGCCCGCCTCATGCCACCCCTCAATCTGAACCTGGACCGAAAGGCAAACTGGAATGTTTACATCTGGGGCAAGTGGTATTCTACCTACCTACCTGTAGCTACTGCCTAACCACCTTGTTCAAGAGCTTCAACGCTCCTATCCAGCTTTCTTGCCATAAGTAATCCCTAACGTAAAGGACCCAGGCTTAGGAGAGCAGTTAGAAAAACACAATTTCTTACTTTAAAATTATGATTTAGAATCTGTCACAGCTGAAGGATCATTTTACTCTAGGTGTAAGATTTTACATGCAAAATTATTGATTTTAATGTGCACTGCTGATTATTGTTATATTCATTTCAGCTAGAATAGTTGATTGTTTTAATATATTCTGTTGTTGCCTGCTGAATTTTACACATAGCCTTCCACTTTTCAAAGTACAACCTGTTGTAAATTTGATTTTAAAGATGACTAAACTGTTTATAAGGTTGTTGATGACTGTAGATTGATCATTATTTGGGTTTTGTTGTGGCATGTTTTGAAAACAGCAGAAGTCAGCCTATGGTGTTCCTAAGTCTTCAGTAAAGTGTAACTAAAGTTTTCAAGATATAGGCATAGGTGTAAGAGACAGCATGTCTTTTTCTGTAGGTGCTTCGGGGTCTTTGTGAATTTTTTGAAGACTAATATAGTATGTATAATCATTATCATCTTATGCACTGGATTATTCTGCATTTTTTTATAGGTCCTTGCGGATGGTGGTGTATGCTGCATAGATGAATTCAGTAATGTCCGAGAATCAGATCGAGCAGCAATTCATGAAGCAATGGAACAACAAACCATTAGTGTAGCAAAGGTATCTTTGTTTATAAGTTATACTGTATTTATTAATTTGAAGAAAGCTTAGTTATAGGGAAGGGAAGTCAGAGGTTTTACTTGCAGTACTGTAATATTAGCTCGTTGTTGGAATGATACTTATGAAAATTAATATTTGATAACACTGATGCACAGCCCAGTGTTCTGTGTGTATCAGTTTCTAAGCATTTTTCATGTTACAGTGGTTTTTGTGAAAAATTAAAGAGAAAAATGAAAATAAAGTTACATCTGTTTATGCATTTTTACATTGGCCCAGTTTATGCATTTTTACCTTGGTCAGCAACAAATATTGAAATGCCTTAAAAAACAATAAGAAAAAGATTGTCGTCGACATAAAAGCAGATGTTGCAACATATAGTCATATACAGTGAAGAAATGTATGCTGTAAAGTCACTTAACCCTTGAAGAATTTGTATTGCACCGTTTCAGAACATTCACCCTTCACTGAGTGAGTGAAAATGCATAGCAATAATTTTTTATTTGCTCTGTGCAGTGGTATATTTCTTGCTACATTGATGAAAGTGGTCATATTAAAGCTAAAGAGTTACATTATTATTTGTTTAAAAATGACTTAGAATAAAACCTAGATATCTCAAGTGAAAGTTACCCTTGAATGAATTTCATAAAAAAAAAATCCATGATAAATTTGAGAAACATATCCATTTTCTGTTTACATAGTCCATAAATATGATAAATTGGTTTACCAATGATAGAAAATTTTTTTACTTTCTGACCTATGTATGGTACTTGATTTGAGTATATTATACATATTTTTAATACACAGCACTGATTCACGCACTCAAGTCGTATGACCACAGACATGCGAACTTTTCATTGGAACCTAACTAATTGTCATATGTGGTTTTTTCACAGACACCTGACATTTGCGAATCCTCGAGAGAGGAGAGAGAGAGTGAAAGACATAAGGGTTGTCTGTACTTAAGAGAGTGAAATTATATATCAGTTTTTTAAACATCTGACTTACCTGGTAGTTATATATATAGCTTAAGTCCCTGACGCGCGGCAGAATTTCTCAAAACTCGCGTACTCGCTGATGGGTAGTCAGGTGTACCACTAGCTACTTACCCAGGTACCTTGAACCATTCCAACTGTTCCTCAGATCTTCCCTGCCGCCATACCAGTTGCATCGCGCAGAATTTGCCCGCTTGGGTCTGGCAGGATTTTCACAGCGCAGAGAGTTTGGTGAAGTACACTCGACTTTTGGCTTTCGCTTGTTTTTTGATTTGCTTTGGATTTTCTGGATTTGTTAGATATTGTTGATTTTGACCTTGCTCGCTGGATTTTTCACGATTTTTTCTCTTCAACATGTCTGACTTGCTTCGGAGTGTGAGAATGTGTGTGAGGGGTAAAACCCGCCTGTTAAAGCCATGGATCCTCACTCTATTTGTGTAAATTGCAGAGGTAAAAATTGCGAGTTAAAGGACAGATGTGATGAATGTTTTGGTTTATCAGAAAAAGAGTGGATGGATTACTACCGATATGTTTCTAAGCTTGAAAGGGATAGGATCAGAAGAGCCGGGAGTAGTAAATTCGCTTTCTAGGTGGTCAGGGAATTGAAGATTCTCCTCATATCAATCCTATTATTCATTCCTCAGTAGTAGTCCCAGAACCCCACTGATACTGATAAGAACCAACTTTAGCGACACGATTGAGCGGCCATTCAAACTTTGGATAAAAGGTAGAATCAAGTAAGAGACAGAGAGTGGTCGAATGTGAGATCTGTGCCATTCAAGTGTTAATGAGAAAAATAAAAGTGCAAGTGTTGTGGAGGGTGTGCTAATGCTGGTCCTGTCGTGTTCTGTCCGACCCTTCCAAGCTCACCAACCCCGTGAGAAGGAATGTCGATAGACGGCGGGAGGCGAGGCTTTAGCTACCGAAAGAAAGCCGCCCTCGAAGCGCATCTGTTGACGCTTCCTCAGGACGCCTACCCGCCATAGGAAAGGCGAGGTTAAAGTGTTTTCGCCCTCGCCGGAAGACACTGTTAGACGGGACTGGCGCCACGGCCGCACGACCTCGTGCTGAAACTTCCTTCGGTGGAGCGGCGTCGGGATTTGACGCTTCCTACTCTGGGATGTAGTCACTGGAGCAGTCCAGAGCGTTCCCCTCTTAGTTCGGACAATTGCTCTCCAGTGAAAAACAGACGTATGTTGTCGCATCGGGCGTCGCTCGCTTCCGCTGATGACGCAAATGAGATCGAAGCGTTCCTCGAACATCATTTCCAACGTCTCATCGAAGAAAATGAATTAGTAGTTGATATTGCAGCTCCCCCTGTCGATCCTCAGCAGCAGGTAGCTCCGCAAATCAGTCTAATTCAGGACATGCAACGGAAACTCTCTTCCCTGATGCAAGTCTTGCAGCCTGCAGAAAAGACGGATGCAGACTTTTGTCCACCGATGGCTGTACGTCGCCCTGAGGAAACTTTTGACCGGCGTTTCCACAGGGTGTCAGTTCTCGGCGACTTCAGGGTGCCGCGGACAGCGAACGAGGGAAAAATGTTTCTCCCGTCCAAGAAGCCTCAATCATTTTACGCCAGCCTGGAGGGAAGCTTGACAGATGTTGCACAGGCGCCAGTTCTCGTTTACCCAAGGTTGGATCGGACAATGATCGTCAGAAGTCTGGACGCCAGGACGCCCGAGTTGCTCAAGAGGATGGACGCCAGGCGTCAAGAGCCTGGACGCCAGGACGCCAGACGTCAAGAATCTGGACGCCAGGCGTCACGAAGTTGGACACCAGGACGCCAGGCATCAAGAATCTGGACGCCAAGACGCCAGGCGTCAGGAGGCTGGACGCCATACTTTATTACTACAAGAAGATGGACGCCAAGACACCAGACGTCACGAGACTGGACACCAGACGCCGAGCCGCCAAGGTGATATTTTGAAAGACGCCATTCTTGGTTTTTGGTCAATCAGAAGAAGAGATTGAGCATATCCTCAGTCTCCTGTGACTGATCAGTTTCGAAGAAGAAGATAGTAAAGGCCATCAACTTTCATCAGACTCTTCAAAAACTTATGAAACTTCTTTATGAAGTTTTCCTGAAAACTTTATTCGACGGCTCCTCGCTCCCACCTTCAGAATTTACTCTGGGAAGGCGCCTAAGGAGTCAGCTTTATGAAGATGGTTTTGTCCCGCTGGCCCAAGAGAGCTCTTAAAATGATGAATGAATGGATGCTTTCAAAGAAGGGATAAGGAAAGTGCCTTGCTTTTCCTCCAGCCAAACTATTAGCTTCAAGATCAGCTGCTGGTATCAAACTGGAGAATCGTTCGCCTGGGAATACCTGCCTTCCAAGGGAGACTTCTAATCTTGTTGATTCATCTCGCGAGTGGCCATGGGGAGAATCTAAGTTTTGTTAATAACATCAGAGTTGACCACCTCCTAAAGGAATTTTTAGGGCCTTCGAGGTTTTTAATTTTCTGACTGACCCTGGGAGCGTTTAGGAAGAGAGATGGGATTATTCATAGCACGACCACAGAAGAATTTGTACATCTGATGTCGTGTATGGATAAAGGAATCAGAGACGGTGCCAGTGAATTAGCGGCGCTTTTCTCAGCAGGAATCCTGAAGAAAAGGGCCCATCTTTGCTCTTTCCTAGCTAATGGGGTCACATCCAGTCAAAAAGCGGAACTAATTTACGCCTCTTTTCCCTCTCACCTCTTCCTCAAGACTTGGTAAAAAGAGGTTTCTACATCCTTAGCTCAGAAAACCACACAAGATCTATATCGAAGACAGCAAGAAAAGTCTTACCAACTACTTCATCACTAAAAAGAGTAAGGCTGAGGCTTCTGCTTCAGGGATCTCAGCCTCGTGGTCGGCCCCTCAGGTAGAGGTTCGAGGGAGCGTGGTAGAAGATCTACAGCAAGAAGTGGCTCTAGACAGGGAAGAAACAGGACTTGACGCTCTCCCCTTCAGGCAGCGGTAGGTGCCAGGCTGTCTAACTTCTGGGCAGGTGTGAAGAAAGAGGAGCTTGATCTTTGGTCCATTCAACTACTCAAGGATGGATACAAAATCCCTTCCTAAGAAAGCCTCCCGCTGGCAGACAAACCAATAGATTCACCTCCCAGATACAGAGACGCAGTCCAAGGCACAGGCGATTCAACAGCAAGTTTTTATTATTGCAGAAGAACGCAATAGAGAAATACAAAATCTGGATTCACAGATTTGCACAAATCGCCTTTCCTGGTTCCTAAGAGTCGGGGGTTGGAGACCAGTACTGACGTGAGTGCCCTCAATGTCTTTGTACAAAGACGGTTTACCATGGAAACAACAAAATCAGTGTTAGCAGCAGTCGACAACACGACTCGATGGTTTCCTTTGACCTTCAGGATGCATATATCTCCACATTCCTATCCAATTCGGCTCCAAAGAAATACCTGGAGATTCGTCTTCAAGGAAGAGGTATTCCGTTTCGGGCTCTTTGCTTCTGGCTTCTGCCACGCGCCTCCTCCAAATATTCACCAGACTGATGTCGAATGTGTAGCGGGAATGCTGCACAATGAGGCATCAGGGCCTCTGTATCTGGACGACTGGCTTCAGAGCTCCTTCCTTCAATCGCTGTTCGGAGGATCAAACCACAATTCATATCAGAGGAACTAGGACTTCTGGTAAATGTGCAGAAGTCACATCTAACCTCATCTCAAGAGATCCTGTATCTAGGATGAGGATTCAGTCTCGGGATTTTCGGTTTTTCCGGGCTACCATCAAGGATGGAACAGACCTGGTAAAATTAAAGGACTTTCTGGGGAAACAGATGCTCGGCAGGGAATGGATGAGCCTGCTAGGGACCCTTTCCTCGCTAGAACAGTTTGTTTCCTTAGAAGACTAATCTTCGCCACTCCAATCCCACCCTCAATCGGGTATTGGAGCAGAGAAAACGGGAAGGCTAGAGAAAGTATCCTCATTTCAGAGGCGAAGGAAACACTTTCAGTGGTGGAACCAGTCAAGCTTCAGGAGGGCCTTTCATTAAAACAGAAGAACCTAGACCTAGTGTTGTTCTCTACCGCCGGACTCGTGGTGGGGAGCAACATTGGGAAAGTTGTAGCATCGATTCTGGAATTTCAGAGAGCAAGAGAAGCTCCATAAATCAAAAAGGAGCTTTTACTGCAATATTTTTAGCCTCAAAGAGTTACAACATCAGTCCACATTAAGGTTGTACAGGTCTACTCCGACAACACGACGGCGTTGGCCTACCAACAAGCAAGCATGAACCCACCCAGGTCACTGCACGAACGCGCAGGCAACTCCTTATCTGGGCCAAAGAGAAAATGGGACATTGTTGACACTGTCATTCAGGGGGAAAGGAATGTGAGAGCAGACAGTCTGAGCAGGAAAGGTCAAGTCCTGGCAACAGAATGGACTCTTCACCAAGATGTCTGCAGAGAATTGTGGCGGATTTGGGGTCGTCCATGCATAGACCTCTTCGCCACAGCTCAAACGAAGAGGATGGAGACGTACTGCTCTCCTGTGCCAGACCTCGAGGCAATGCACATAGATGCGTTCCTTTTAAATTGGTCCAACCTAGACATTTACGCTTCCCTGCTCAAGATCATCATAAACAGTCATTCAGAAGTTCGTGTCCCACGAGAGCACCCTTTCGTGATGACTCTAGTGGTCCCCTTTGGCCGACAAGAGAATGGGTTCACAGGAGGTGCTGGAATGGATGATGACACGCTGGAGAAGCCTGCCTCTAAGGCCAGATCTAATTTAGTAAACAACCCCACTTGGAAAGGCATCTACCGTATATCTACAGCTAACTGCTCTTTCAGACTATCAAACTCGCAAGAGCTAGAGGGTTTTCGGAAGGAGGCAGCATAGAGCGATCGCAAGAGCTAGGAGGTCATCTATCATCAGGTATACTCAATCCAAGTGGATATTTTAGAGGTTGGTGTAAGAACAACCCGTGTCCTCTTCCAGCACCTGTGACCCAGATAGCGTGGATTTTCTCTTTCTTACCTTAAGAGGATGAACTTTTCAGCCCCACTCATAAGGGATACAGGAGCATGTTGGCAGCTGTCTTCAGACACAGAAACTTGGATTTGTCTGCCAATAAGGATCTCCAAGATCTTCTCAGATCATTCGAGACTACCAAAGAGAAAAGTCAGAACTCACCAGCGTGGAACCTAGACGTGGTCCTAAAGTTCCTCGTGTCCGATAGGTTCGAACCTTTGCAAGAGATTTCATTTAAAGATCTCACAATGAAGATTCCTATTTTTGGTTTGCTTGGCAGCTAAAAGAGTCAGTAGAAGTACATGCCTTCCACAAACCGGGCCGGGTTTTAGAAACTGCAAAGCATCTGCTCTCACACTGGGGTTTTTGAAGCTAAGAATGAACGCCCCCTCACAACCATGGCCCAAGGCTTTAGATTATGAATCTGACAGAGATCGAGGTGAGGAGTTAGAGAGAGTCCTCTGTCCGGTAAGAGCTCTGAGAGCCGCACTGCAAAGGACGCAAGAATTTACGAGGTAAGTCAGAGGCGCTTTGGTGTTCAGTTGCTAGCCCTCTCTACCAATGTCAGTAGTAACGCAAGTATCCTTTTCATTAGACAGTTGATAAGGGAAGCGCATTCAGAATGCAGTGAAGCGGACCTTAAGCTTCTAAAGGTTAAAACCCATGAGGTCAGAGCGGTTGCAACCTCTGTAGCCTTAGACAGAATAGGTCCCTCACAAAGTATCATGGACTCTACCTCTGGAGAAGCATCGTGTTTGCCCTCACACTACCAGCAAGCACAACGCTTTATGATCACTGCTATACACTGGGACCATTTATAGCAGCTAACTCAGTAGTGGGAGAAGGGACTACCCCTGCAATCCCATAAATCGATGCCCTTGATTCTTGCCTTGGAATAGTTGTAATGTTATGGTTGTTTGTGGAGATTGGACGCAATCTTCTGCAATCATTGATTTTAGTCAGGAATCAGTTTGTTCCTTGGCAGCTCGAACAAGCGTATTATAGGTTGTCTGTCACATGAGGTTAGCATACCGTTGGCAGCTCCTAGAGGCTCTCAGCCCTGAGTGGACATCGCTGGATCTTCTTAAGGAAAGCAGATATAATGAGGGGAGTCTAATAGTCAGCTTCCTTAAACCAGGTAAGAACCTCTTAAGTTGGTTGATTAACCCTAAGCAAAATTCCAAAGATGTTGGCTGTCTCTGGGACCCTCCACCAAAGGTGTCAATCAGCCATATATATAAATTCAACAGGTGTCAGATGTTTAAAATGATATTATATTGTGGTCAAATTTTTGAACATACTTGCCTGTAGTTATATGATTAAATTCCCACCCCTCCTCCCCTCTAGAGACTAGGGGCATGGAAGATCTGAGGAACAGTTGAATGGTTCAAGGTACCTGCAGAGGGCCACTAGTGGTACACCTGACTACCCATCGCTTACTGCCGCAGTTTTGAAATTCCACAGGGACCTCCCAAGCTATACATGTAAACTACCAGGTATATGTTCAAAAAATTTATTTTATTATGAAAATATCATATTACAGAGAGAGAGAGAGAGAACACAAGAAAGAGAGAGAGTTGAACCTACTTTCTGAGTCATCGCCACTCATTTATGAATTGTTACGGAGACAGAGAGAATAACATGAGAGAGAGAGTTATTCTTTACATTAGATATTGAAATATAGGGAAATTCATTTGTTTATGAAGGAAAGAAAGAAGAGAGAGATGAGAAAACAGAAACTTCTCGACCTGCTGTGGATGATGAACATATTTGACAGTGCTTTCTGTTCTCTTTCTTCTTTTTCAAAGGTTTCATTAAGAGATCGAAATGACATTGCTTAAAATGTCATATAGTTTATTATAGAAATGCATAAGTTTTGGAATTACAGTTATGTTATTATTATTTATTATTATTATTATTATTATTATTATTACTGTTATTATTTTTAATTATTATCTTATTAATATTTGAAAATTGGTATTTATTGTAGTTAGTAAATTTATTTATCAATAACACAATAAATATATACATGTAAAATTCATAACAATTCTCTATCTCAGAGATGAGAGAATTTTTATGGTTACATGTACGTACAGTGTATGTTTATTTGTTTTGTATGGAAAATAAATGATTTACCTAATAATAAGTAACAACTATATTAACAAGATTAATAAGATTCACACACACAATAATAATGACAATAATAATAATAATAATAATACTAATATAACATCACAAAATTTATACTTCTCGTAGTAATTTAGCTATATTTTAAACAAACAAATACTTCATTTCCTGATCTTTTCAGAAACCCTTTGAAGAGCGCTATAAGCTGTCAAATATGTCAGTTGTCGCCACGGAGCTGCTAGCGATTTCTGCACTCTCTCTCTCTCTTTCTTCTTTCTTTTACCTTTTTCCTTCATAAATCATGGAGTTCCATCTTTTGATATCTAACGTAAGAATAACCTCTCTCTTTCATGCTATCCTCTCTGTCTCCGTAATAATTCCCAAATAATTTAACTTGATATTTCAAGTAAGGACAATCATCTCTCTCTCTCTCTCTCTCTCTCTCTCTCTCTCTCATATCATCTGTCTCCGTAATAACTGATAAATAATTTCACCCCCTTTAAGTAAGGACAACCCTTCTCTCTCTCTCTCTCTCTCTCTCTCTCTCTCTCTCTCTCTCTCTCTCTCTCATATTGTTAGCACTCACACATTTTTACAATATATTATTTCTCTGTACATCTTTACCTGTACAGTAGATAGTTTAAATTGATCTAATTTTACCTGTACCATCTACGAAGTGTAAATGCGCTAGTGTGGCAAATACATTCTAAAACACAGAGACATAATAATTAAGAGTTGTATTAGTCCAAATAAAAACACTGTTCATGAAAAAGCACTTCAGAACAAAGAGAAAGCTGAATGAACAAAGAAGCTATTAAAAGAGGTTGAGAAGACTTCAAAAAATAGATTACCGGAAGGAGAGGAAATTTCTTTAAACCCATTTTTATGTCAAACGCTTTATTTTCTTTTTTAAGGGCAATGTATTATTAACTTCTTAAAATTAAATTAAACCTAACTTTTAAATGAAATAAATAGTAACTTTGATTTTATTTAAAAAGTTAGCTTAATAATTTGGGGGAAACATGATTAGGGTCATATTTAGGTTTTAAACTTTATAAATAAACACGGCTAGCATTTTTAAAGACCATGCCAAAGTTATGCAAAAATGCACCTTGCGCGAGGGGCTCTGGAACCTAACCTTGCATAAGTTCGGGGTATGACTATATATATACAGGCAGACCCCAGTTATCTGCGGGGCGCGGTTATCTGCGATCCAGTTTTATGGCGCCTGGCCAGCAATGAAAATCGGCAATATTCTGCGCCGCAAATTGCTGATTCCTCGCTTATCGATGCCAATAATTGGGTATTGGTGCCAATATACATACTTAACTCCTTAAACGCCGCTCTATTTACAAAAAAGTGTTCGCCAGATACGGGCGGGTTTGGGAGTAATGAAGCAGAAAGAGTTTTTTTTTTTCTCTCTCTCCAAAAAATCACAGCGTGCTTAGTTTTTAAGATTAAGAGTTCATTTTTGGCTCCTTTTTTTCTCATTGCCTGAAGTTTAATATGCAACCATCAGAAATGGAAAAAATATTATGTATAAATATTGAAATATATGACAGCGCAAAAAAAAAATTTCATATATAATTGTATACAAATCGCACTGTGAGCAAAACGGTTAAAGCTAATGAGTTATTTTTTTTTTCTTTGTATTGTACACTAAATTGCGATGATTTTGGTATAAATAAATTGTGTAACGATCAAAAGCAACACAGAGAAATATTATCACAAATGATACATGAATTGCATTGCGCGGACGAAAAAGTTTTTTTTTTTAAATTCACCATAAATCGAAGACAGCGAGACTTCCGCTTGTTGCAAAATGAAGGTAAATGATTGAATATTAATAGAATGTAAGAGCTTTAGCTTACAATTGTATTTTTCGACCATTTCTGCCTAGCCGTGTTGGACCAAGGTTGAAATTTTGGCACTTATTGTGATTTATATGAAAATATTTCAAAATTGATAAAAGCAACCATGAGTTATTTTTTGCTGTATTCTACAGAATAAGAGCCAATATTTTGATTTACGGTGAACTTGAAACTTTTCTGAGATTCATCAGCACGTTGAAATTCAGAGTTTATCACTTGTCAGAGCTTGCATTCGTCTTGCATTAGCCGTTACACAAAGCTTCATAACGGCTAATGTTAAACAGCAAAAATTACAACAAAGGACTAAAGAATTCTGAGATTTCACAGTTAGCGTGGACATAAGGAAAAGTTTTTTCAAAATTCACCATAAATCGAAATATTGTACTAGAGACTTCTCGTTTGTTGAAAAATGAAGCTAATTGATTGAATATTACTAGACTGTAAGTGTTTTAGCTTACAATTGCAGTTTTCGACCATTTCAGTCAAGTCAAAATTGACTAAAGGTTGAAATTTTGGCACTTATCGTGATTTATATGAAAATATGTCAAAAGTGAGTTATTTTTTATGTGGCCTTTCCATGAAATTGCACACATTTTCATATAAAACTTCATGTAAAGGCTACAGAAAATGGTGCAAAATTACGAGAGTGACTAAAGAATTTCTGAGATTTTCAGCAGAGTTAGCTGATACTTTCTTTTGGGATAAGAAAGAAATTCGCGCATGCGCAGCTGGGTCATGCTTGTAAACAAAACAACAGCGTGATCCGTGAACTCCCAGCATCCCTCAAGGCGCGTGATTTAAAATTTTTCGCAAACGAGGCCTATAAGTATTTTTCCCGCGACATTAAAAAAACTTTTGTGTCGATTTATTTTACGCTCCACTTGGCACCGACAGACAACTTTTGTTGACGTAAAATACGTCTAGTCGGCGCTAAAGGGTTAACAGAGGTGCTGAAATCCCCGATTTTTGGTTATTGGTGATTTTCACTTATCGTCACGCTGTCAGAACGGAACCTCAGTAGATGACTGGGGACTGCCTGTGTGTGTGTGTTTATATATATATATATATATATATATATATATATATATATATATATATATATATATATATGTTTATATATATATATATATATATATATTATATATATATATATATATATATATATATATATATATATATATATATATATATATATATATATATATATATATATATATATATATATATATATACATATATATATATATAGTCACCTCAAAACTTCTGAATGACTCTCTTTAAATGAATTAAAATCAGAGTAATGTTATAAAATGGAGGGTTAGGCAAGTTTTGTTTTGACATTTTATTCAATATTTGATATTTCTCCATTAGTTTTGGTACCATCGCATAAAAGTCCGCCTCGGCCATCCAGAGAGGAACGCTGAATCCGTGACTATGAAACACTGAAGTAAAGGAACAAGTAACCAGCGGAAGGCCCAACAAAAAAATTATACCTTAGTTTTACTTCAGACCACTGGCGCTGATTAACAGCTCTCCCAGGGCTGGCCCGGCGATTAGACTTACTTCTTTGCGTACGAAGAACCAATTGGTTACTTAGCAATGGGACCTACAGCTATTGTGAACTAACCACATTATAGCGAAATGAATTTCTATCACCAGAAATAAATCCTCTAACTCTCATCAGCTGGCCGTAACCTAACTCCGCCCAGTGAGTGCTGGGTCCGCAGCTCATTCGACTTACTCCAACGAAGAGCTGACCTTGAGGACATATGGGAGCATGAAGGAGGAGTGGGAAGCAGCTATTTTTCTTGAGAATAAAGTTCCTATATTTCAGTACTGTCAAGAAAGTGAACGTAAAGTTTTTGTTGTTGACGATATTGAGTTTAAGTGTAAAATGTGCAGTTAAGAAAATATGGCAAACCTTGAGAATAGGTAGTTTAGGAAGTCAGTATTCATGAATTGGTATTTCCTATAGATTATTATATCTCATCAACAGACATGACTATCCACAAGATCGATACAAAACATTTCAGCTTCAGTGTTTACGGTTTATAAGATAGGATCATCTGTAGGGAGTACTAATTCATGAATACTGGACTTCCTGGCAAAACCTCCTACGATCACTTTCTTTAATGATATTAGAATATGGAGACTTTACTCATGCTCAAGAAAATACCCACTCCTCCTCTCCGCTCTCGCAAGCCCTTACTGCAGCAACATCTGCTGGGCTCCTCCATTTGTTACTTGTTCAACCGCTTCGGTGTTTCATAATCACTGGATTCGTGTTCACTCCCTGGATGGCCAAAGGAATGGACTTTTGTGCATGATAGTACTTAAAAATAATGGAGAAATGTCAAAATATTGAATAAAGATAATAAAACAAAAACTTTGCCCATTATTTTCTGTTTTTATAACATTGCTCTGATTTTTGTTCATTTAAAGGGTGTGTTTTGTAGTGATCGTATATATATATATATATATATATATATATATATATATATATATATATATATATATATATATATATATATATATATATATATATATATATATATATATATATATAGTAAACTCCCCAGTATTTGTGGGGATGCATAACCCCCCTACCTAATAGCTAAATCCTAATACTCAAGAACCCTCTAAAAGACACTTAGAACTGCCTGTTTTGATAGTTCAGACAGACACAAAACAAACTAAAAACCATTGTTTGTTGGAAAACGTAAGAAATACCAAAAACGTATCTCAAACATATAACAGTCTACGCTAGGGTTGTGAGAGAGGTGCGAAATAATGAGCAGGAAGACAAGTACTTCTGGTTTATTGATGAAGCAACCCTCTTTTAAAGCGGCATGCTGACGTCTGCGTATGCGCAGAGACCGCGAGTACAAAAATTTACAAGTGACCTGAGGTCAAACTATTTCTCTACACAAAACAGGACAGTTACATACAGAAAACATGATGATTAATTAATAGCTGTTGGACATAAAAATACTCTGACACATGTACGTGGTACAAGGGCAAAATGACACAGGTAATAAAATATACAATTCACAATGATAATAAGATTGTGTATAAAGAAATCTCCTGGTTGCCTGTGAAGGCACCTCAGAAAACGGATGTTCACCATAGAGAACCTGTTGAGCGGGGACTTTACAATACTCTCCCCCCCCCAAAAGACATAAGTAACATCTGATCAGAGCAGGTATCTGCCGGGGCGGCAAAAAGGGCCGTGTCTTCTCGATGCCAGCGGGGGGGTGTGTTCAATTTCTCTGGCGCCCTGCAGATGGGTGTTGGGCTGCACGAGACGCCTGCCTCTGAGAAGGTTTATGTAATATGTGTGTGGGTGGGGATGTCTGTAGTCCTTGCTCATTCGCTTTCTCACTTAGGAGTGTGAGGGAATACTGTATTCAACACACTTCCATATTCATCCAATTAATGTGTGTTGACTTGGCTGGGGCTATCTCAGAGTGTGAAGTTTTGTGTCTCTAGAGCTCCATCCCCTCACGTCATTTATGATATTTTATGGAACTGCTGGTTCCCCGCTGCTCCTTTGTGGATTAAGCGCTCCTTACCTTCAAGTTTTTTTGTTTTGATGTTGGCCGGGTGAGCTGCCGGGTTTTCTGTCGCTAGTCGGGTCTGGTAGGGGCAAAGGAAGTAGCGGCAGTGGCAGCAGCAGCAGGCAGTTTTTGGAGTTGATCGTTGGTCGAAGCTTTGAGCAGCAAATTGAGCACGCTCACGGCGGAGCACGCCGAGGTGGAGGACCATGAGTAGTCGTGTGACCAATGAAGCGCTCATCTTGATGACAGCGCGAGGCTGTCCTGACGCTCCATCGGGTTTTCTGTTGATGGGTTTGTCCCTGCTGTACAGCTGAGGGCTGTCTTGGTGCCCGGTTGGAGACGATGTTTGGTTTTTTTCGCCTGCCGTTGTTTATTTGCCTTTTTTTTTTCTTACAGCTACTTTTTTGTTTATTTAACTTGATTTTTTGAAGTAGAGTCATTTTGGTTTTTTTTACTTATGGTTTTTATCTTACCAGACCTGACTCACTTGTAAATATTGTAAATAAATTAATTTAAGCTCATTATATTGTTTTTGTTGTTTTCCCTCCTTTGTTTGTTGCATCTGCTGGCCAGTCACATGCAGCCCCCGCCCTGAGTATGTTAGCAACCTGCATAACGTGCCCACTGGTCGTTACAATGGCGACTGTGACAGGGCGGCTCTGTTTTTGGCTGGCGGGGTTGTGCCACGGCATTGGAGGGGATTTATGAGGTAAAAAAAAAAAATAATTTTTTTTTTTTCTTTTAGGTGGGAGGTGTCACGTTATGATGGTTTTGCGTGGAACTGCTAACTCATTGCCTTTGTGGATTGCTGCCTCTTACCTTCAAGTTTTTTTGTTTTGATACTGGCCGGTGAGTTGCCGGGTTTTCTGTCGTCAAGGTCGGGTCTGGTAGGGCAGCGGAAGTAGCGGTGCAGTGGCAGCAGCAGCAGGCAGTTTTGGAGCTCGACGCTGGTCGAAGTTTTTGAGCAGCAATTACACTTACCAAGTGGAGCACGTCAGAGGTGGAGGTGACCATGAGTAGTCGTAGACCAATGGTGTTGCTCATCTTGATGACAGCGAGGCTGTCCTGACGCTCCATCGGGTTTTCTGGTTGATGGGTTTTTGTCCCCGTTGTACAGCTGAGGGCTGTCTTGGTGCCTGCATGGAGGACGATGTTTGGTTTTTTTTTTCTGCCTGCTGTTGTTTATTTTTGCCTTTTTCTACAGCTACTTTTTGTTTATTTAATCTTGGATTTTGCTAGAGCCGCTTTTGGTTTTTTTGTATTTATGGTTTTATCTTTTTACCAGACCTTGGACTCACTGTAAATATTGTAAATAAATTAATTTTAAGCTCATTATATTGTTTTTGTTGTTTTCCTCCTTATTTGTTGCATCTGTCATTGGGTCAAGACAGCCCTGCCCTGAGTATGTTAAAGAACCTGCATAACGGCCCACTCGGTCAGTTACAATGGCTACTGTGACAGGGCGGCTCTGTTTTGGCTGGAGGGGTTGTTATGGCATTGAGGATTATGAGTAAAAAAAAATAATTTTTTTTTTCTTTTAGGTGGGGAGGTGTCAATGTTATGATGGTTTTGCGGAACTGCTGGTTCCCCGCTGCCTTTTTGTGGATTGCCGCCTCCTTACCTTCAAGTTTTTTTGTTTTGATGTTTTGTCGGTGAGTCGTCGGTTTCGTCGTCAGTCGGGTCTGCAGGGCAGCTGAAGTAGCGCAGTGGCAGCAGCAGCAGGTGTTTCTGGAGTCGACTTGGTCGAAGTTTTTGAGCAGCAAATTGGGAGCACGCCACGGCGGAGCACGAGTGGAGGCATCATGAGTAGTCGTGGTGACCACGAGTTGCTCATCTTTGATGACAGCGTGAGGCTGTCCTGACGTTTCCATCGGGTTTTCTGGTTGATGGCTTGTCCTGCTGCACAGCTGAGGGCTGTCTTGTGCCCCGATGGAGGACGTATGTTTGGTTTTTTTTTTCTGCCTGCTGTTGTTTATTTTTGCCTTTTTTTCTTACAGCTACTTTTTGTTTATTTAACTTGATTTTGGTTAGAGCTGCCTTTTGGTTTTTTTGTATTTATGGTTTTTATCTTTTTACCAGACCTGACTCACTTGTAAATATTGTAAATAAATTAATTTTAAGCTCATTATATTGTTTTTGTTGTTTTCCTCCTTGTTTGTTGCATCTGCCAGTCAAGACAGCCCTGTCCTGAGTATGTTAAAGAACCTGCATAACTGCCCACTCGGTCGTTACACTCAAATTTACAAGAAACTCGACTACTAAATATATTTCAGAGGTAGTGGCCAATGTATCACTTGGAGTCTGTCTTGAGGTATTATCTCTACCTCTGTAGACAACTGAATTGAGTCTTTAGTTTTCCTAGTTACTTGAAAAGCTGTCAGTCCCAGCAGCTACAGGATTTAGTTCAATGACTTCTTGTGTTTTATGTCAGGCTCAGCTACTCATTGCTTATGACCTGGATCTCATTAGTTCTTAGGTCTTTTAAAATCGAGTTGTCTTGAATCATTGGAATGACTTATCACCATTTTGAGCTTTGACATGGTTAGAATTCTTTTTTACCTCAGCCTTTGAATCTTAGAACCGGCCTCTTTAAAGCAATTATCTATTCAAACACACTCTAGGTAGCCCTAGCGCCCACGAAAGAGTAAGCTAATTTCAAGTGTTTTTGTAAGACATACTTTTGTTCTTTTTGCCCTGGGTTTAGAGTTAAGAACAATTTTAAGGCATTTCACTTCCAAGGGCTTTTAGATGCTGGATTTGACATCATTTAGGGGTATTGATAAAGACACTTTATGCTGCACATGGCGGCAATTAGAGTGTACTTTTGATTAAAGCCCATTATAGGTGATAGTAATAAATTTACCAGTATTAGAAATCGAACACTACTACAGTCGAAAGGCATTGCCCATTTTTTGTTTGCTATTTAGACAAATTAATGCGATGAAAAGCAAAATCTTGACCTATTGCCTTGTTATAATTATTCATAATGTAAGGGCTTTTGCTACTTCATTTAATTTTGAGAAATTTGTCTCTGTAGAAAAATTAATATGCCGCATACTTTAAAAACGGAAATTTTTTGAAACCACAACCCTTAGTCTTCTGGTAGCAGCAAGTACAATCTTTCATGGACCAAACATAAGAGCACCCTTGTAGTCTCTCCTTAATTTTAGAGCCTGGTCTTGAGTGGTGGGAACTATAAAGATTTGTATAGGTGCTCTACCTTGTTTCAACAGATATTCTTTAGTTTTGGTTGTTGGACCCAGGCATAGGGGTCTCATTAACACTGCTTCGCTGAGGTGGCTTTCTCCTTAAGATTGTACCAACCATTTCTTATACTAGACAGCCTTATTCCTTACATGATTCAAATCTGGCAGCACTACAAATTATGAAAGGATCCCAGATCAGGTTAGATTGTTTTGGGCTTTATGTGAGAAACCTTTATTTATTGCAATGGAGTAGATTTTTGTCCTTCTCTTCAATGTGTGGGACTCAGCTGTCTTTATTTTTGACAGGAGGTAAGATTACCCTGAATAATGTAAATTCTTGTAATGAAATCTATTATTTGGTTATTTACTTGTTATAAAGTAGAACCTGCCCAGCTCCTCAATTTAGCCGGGCATTCAAAAATTATGACGAAGCTGAAATGATTCAAACCACACTCCTTGTGTGGAGGACAGGTAAACAAGAGAAGCACCTGGCCACTTAAATATCTTTTATTTTGAATGCTGGTAAAGAAATAATCATTTTCAACAGTAGGCAAGTATCCAAATAATAAATTTTTTGAAAATCTAGGTGTTTTTGTGTGTAGATAAGATGGGTTTCAAAATTGCTGTAATCTGCTTCGGATAATGTGACTTTTATATGTATTACAAAAGTTTTCTTTAAGTTTGAGAGAGCATTCATATTGCCACATGGGGACTGCTTCAGTCAGTTTTCCGATATTTCTGGCATTCTGTATTACAGTATACCTATTCTAGGAGGTTTCTCTTCTGGTGTCTGTCTCATTGAATTGTACACATGAGTTTGTAATTCATGGATGCAAGTTGGACTTAAGCACATCTGTAGCATAGTAAACCATTATGGGGAGCTTTATCAGGATCAGTGAGGAAGATTTTATGGATTTACCTCCTGGATGTTGTGGTCAGTTATTCAAGTACTTCACTCTCCTCATTAGCAATAATCAAGTGGTTTTGGGTACTAATTCAATATTCATGCCAAAACTTACTCTTTCCTTTAGGACTTGATTCCCATTTAAGTGATATTTTCGATATTAGAATACCTTAATCAAAGGTACACTGTTTGATGTAGTAGTTAACTATTGCTTATCCTACAGGCTACCAGTGGTGCTGAATACTGATGCAGCACATAGTGCCACAAATCCAAAAGGACAGTATGATCCAGAGGAGTCACAATTAATGTTGCTCAAGGCCACCACTACTGTCTCGTTTTGATCTCATTTTGGTTCTTTTAGACACCAAAAATCAAGATTGGGATAGGTAAGACCTCATCTAATAGAATATATTTTCAAGGAAAATATTTAACGATGAAACACCGCTTGGAGGCAAAAGTGATCTACCTCTGAATAAGGGTTCCAACATTTGGTGCCAACCTTTCTCTAGTTTTCAGTCACTTTTTTATCACTTTCCTTAGAGAAAATATGGAAGGATTTGTATATCTAATTTAGTTTCAACCGTTTCAAAAAAGTAAACTCCTTTTTAAACTTTTATTTGGAAGACTGCTAATGTTCATATTGTATTCATGGTTATTATATATATTTTTAATGTATGTTTATGTTGACAACAAATGTAGGACAGCAAATTAAAATAATCAACAATGTGAAGACTAGAAAATGTTATTTTTCAGATATTCTGAATGTTGCATCCAAGACTTGTTTGTTCCCACACAAATACAAACCTTCATCCTTTACATAGGAGATTGCTTCAAGTGCAAGCTGGAAATGGCCACTTAGACTTAATAACAAGATAGTTACCTACCAACAGGTAGTGGAAAGCACCACCCACCTGTTGGTCTGCACTCCACCTTGGTTCCAACTGCCGTTGAGTATAGATACCTCTTCTGGTTTTCTGCCCCACTTCTGCCATTCTACCCTGTTACGAATAGATTTTGAGTATCTTTCTTTCATGTCCTTTTGATTCAATGTTTTGTGATGATGAGTGAAAAACAATGCATCAGTCACTTATGCCCACTTCATCTAAGGAGATAAAACCAGTATTCATTAGGAGGTGCAGAGTGGACAATAAGTCCTGTGGCAAGTTTCTGTCCTCCATAGAAATAAACCCTTAATTACTATGTGTTTTCTTTAGGAAGTACATGTGTAAATTAACAGTCCTTGTTTGGAGTGTCAAGAGTAGCTGTCCGAACAATTGGTCAAGTTTGCTTCAAGGACTAGGGGAGAGCCTAAGAAGTTTTCTCTTGTAATGAGAGGGTAATGCCTTCTATGAGACCTTCCCTCCTTCCAAACTGTACCTGTTGTTCCTACACCTGAGGGAGTAGCTTCTGCTTTGAGTGCTCCTTCTGAACAAGTTTTAGCAGAGAGCCGCCCCTGAGGCAGGGAGAGGGTTGTCACTCTGAGATATCTTTCAAGGCTTCCTTCTGTTTGGAGAGGGAGGTTTCCTCTGGTGAGTCCTCACTCTTTGGAAGGAAGGTCTCCTCTGCTAACCTGACTGTCCTTTCAGGTGCATCAGAGACCCAATGAGCTGAGGGAGTTATACCATCCCTGGGTCTATTGGAAGAGCCTAGTGTTTCTGCTTTGCTCAGTCACCAGCCTTTGGGAATGTGAACGCCATAACCACCTCGACTGTGAACATGACAACTTCAGTGTTCATGGTGTTCTCAGACTCTCTGACTCCTCCTACTTACTCAGTATCTTGCACCCATGTGTGATGTGTCCTGAGGAGTTGCTTCTTCCACTTAAGAGGCAGTCCTTCTCCACACACTTGGCATCAGACCTGGCTAAGAGGAAGAAGTTGAAGAAGTGTAGAAGGAAGTTAACTTCGTCTTCACCTTTGTCGCCTGGTTCCATCACCTTTTCACCTTCTACCTCCAGAGTTTCAAAGTAGAGGAGGAAGAAAGCTGCAGAAGTCTGGTAAGGCTTCAAGATATTGGTCTTCCTCTGCAGAGAAGACTGACAGAGCTTGAGCTAGTGGTGCTTCAAGGCATTGCTGCATTTTGCACCTGTACAGGTGAACGTATATGGCTTCCTCAGGTGCTACAGGATCCATGCATGCCTGTAGTATGGGTGGCAGGAGCACTTTACTTGTGCTACTGGTGTTGTACACAATGCTAGAAGTGTCTGTGTGAGCAGGAATGGATAGAGCAGCAGGAGCTCTTCCTCCTGCCCTGCTCTGCTCCCAGAACAATGAAGGGATCCCAGGACATTCACAGAACCCATGGGGTTCAGTAACCTAGACCCAACAAGAGAATGTCCCCTGAGTCACCTCCTCTTCGACAGAAGCTCGGCATGTTCGAGGACAGCCTCAACTCAGAGGAGGTCATCACCACAGGTTACGGTCACCACAGCCTCGGCTCCCAGGCAGGGGTGCCAGAGACTGTTCAAAATTCAGTACCACTTCTTTGGCAACAGATGGGTGAAGATTTAGAATGTTCACAAGGGTTAGGACGAGAGCATTCACGCTGTCTTCTGAGCCCTTCCACTGGCATGTATATTTGAGGTTTGGTCATAGGACCCAACTGATCATACTCTCGGGTGGTCGAACTGTTTCTTGTGGGCTTTGGTGGGCCTCTCTTTCCTACAGAGGGTACATTTGGGATGACCAAATGCTGGAGGGACCCAAAGGTCCTTTGCTCTAGGATTTGGATACACCTGAGGTGCAGAGGCATTTTCAGGATATCACCTTTAAGCAAAATGGCTTCAAGGAAGAGACCTTGTGTCGCATGTGGATGCCTTTTCTGCGGTCGAGAGGCACATGAGTTCCCAACATGAGCCTAGGCCTTCGATCAGGCTGCCTTGATCACAGGTTGTAAGCAGCATCTTGGACCAAGTGAATTCCCTGGTTTCTGGTCTGGAGAATTCACTATGGTCCAGTTGTTCTTGTAGATTACTTCCTTTGCCTCTGACCCTCTAGGGAAAGTACTTTACTCCTTTGGATAGTGCACCACAAACTGTACAGAGTTGTCTCTTATTCTGGCTCGGCTGGAATGCCTCGGCCTGAAGTGAGTCTCTCTCTCTCTCTCTCTCTCTCTCTCTCTCTCTCTCTCTCTCTCTCTCTCTCTCTCCAATGGAGGCACAGGTTACAAGGAACGTCATGGTTAGACCTGTGATCTTTTGCCATGAAGAACTTTGCATCTTCCGTGGGTCTCAGTACCCAAGTAGCTGATGCCTTGTTCAGAAGATAAATGCTGTTTGAAGGTAGAGCTAATACTTAGCCCACCGTACAACTAGCCTGTAGGCAAACATAGTCTTGACGAGACAGGATGCAATGTTGTTTGAGCTCTCAGGGCATGTTGCTGCTGAGTCTGAGTTGGCACTAAGGAACAGACTGGTTTTGGGTTCTACCTAATTCTACATGAGGCGAGATAGAGGCCAAGGCAGGAGCAATAGATAGTGAACACGACATCCTACTCCACAAAGGAGGTTTTTCAAGGCTCTGGTCTTTATGATACTGCAGCCAAACCTTCAGTTTGGCTAGTTTCTCCTTTGGGGGCAGAAACCTAGCCTTTGCTTTCTGACAAGAACCCTGCACTTCTTGTCCCGGTGAAAAAGGGGGTTCTTCCCAAACCTTTCCACTGCTTTCCACTCCAGGAAGGGCAGTAAGTGAAAGAAAGGGAGGGGGATGCTAAAGGCCAGTGTTCCCACTCACCAGCTGCTGATAGTGGGGGGTTTCCTGTCAAGCCCTTGGGCAACATGGCAGTGATATGGAGCAGAGACCTGGGTAGTAGATGTTGTGTGGTAAGGGTATCGACTTCGAGTCTCTGCCACCCCTTACTGCTATGCAGGTCCAATTCTTAGCATCTTTCCATTTTAAGTAAAGGACCTGGCTTTCAGAGAGAGGAGGTGATGTGATGTCGGGAAAGGAGGATTAGAGTAGGCTTGACAGTGGATGGGAGACCAGTCATCAGCCTCTCCTCTGAATCAGCTTATACTGGGCAGACCAGATTCAAGATGGAAACTGCTTGACTGTGTTCAGTGGATCTCTTGGTGGGATGTGCATTATCAAATACCCATCCATCAGTCCTTCCAAAAGTACCTCTGCTTTACCTTCAGGGGAAGGTCTGTCAGTTTAGGCCAGTCTACTTTGGGACCCATTCACACTTGATACGCCTTGTTGAGGTATCTCTACCACTGGCTAGTCCTGGCAAGCTTGTTGCTGTAGTGCCCATGTAAGGCAGACCATCTTGCATTTTGTCACAGCCTAGGTGTATTGGTAACCAAGAAATTGAGGTTATTCCTAAGAAGAGGGTAGTTACTGGGAATGCTGATAGACACAGCAACAGTTGTGGTTTTTGCTTCAGAACCTCACATCAGCAATCCCAGGGAGGTAGTGCGTGAGATCCTGTCTTATTAGAAACAACCCCGATTGGCAGTGGTAGTTGGTTTTAGGTCATATGTCATCCAAAGAAAAGCCAGCCCATGGGTGGCTTTACTCTCTGCTATTTCAGTGGAGACTCAAGGATTTCTGGTTGGCAGGTGAGAGACCCACTCTTCCTCCCCATTCCTCAGGAAGTAAGGTGAGGATTTTGTTAGGTGGATGGATGATAGAACCCCACTGTGGAAGTGCCTTGGGTGTTCCACCTCCAAAGATGTTTCTAATTTTGGACACATCAAATTAGTGGGCACACACCTGGAGTGATCTGTTGGTCCCAGGTGTGTGGGGGATCAGAACAGCCATCACTAGTACAGCAACATCATGGAACTGGAAGAAACTTTTCAAGCTCTTCTCAGGAGTGTTGATAAGCAACAACACTACAGTGGTGGTGTATGTCAGCAAGCAGGAGTTCTGGTACAGTGCATCACCAACTTACAGCTGATTCGATCTTAGGGCTGTGCCAATGCTTACAGCCGATAATGGCAAAACATGACTTATGGCAGAAATCAACCTACAGCGCAGCACTGGAGGATCCCACTGTAAGTTGAGAACCTTCCCCGTACCAGTTGGCAATGTAGGTGCATGAATGGGCAGTGTCCACGATGTGGAGCTCACTGCCAGATACATTTGAGGCTCTCAGAACATTGTGGCAGACAAGCTCAGAGACCAGCCACCAGAGACAGGTGATAGGTACATAGTGTCTGACCTTTGTGTGGTGGAGAAACTGTTGTAGGTTTTGGCCTCTGGTGACAGACTAGTTTGCCACCCGGAGTTATAGGAAGCTCTCAGTGTTCTGTTTCTAGTGCCGAACCCATGGGTCGCAATGGAGGATTCCTTTCATCACCCTTTGTACAACCCCTGACACTTACTCTTTTCTGCTATTCTGCCTCATCAGGAGGGTAATCAACAAAGTGTTGAACACCCTGAATCTCTGGCTGGCTCTGGTTGTGCCCGAGTGGCCATGTGTCAAGTGGTGTCCGGACCTGCTAGCTTTGTTATCCGAGGTCTTGAAAGAAATTCCCCCCATGGCACCAACTTGTTTCAGCAGCACATAGAGAGGTATTGTAAAGTCATCTGTAAACCATTCGTGAAGTCTCTGGGCAGTGTTAATTGTAAAGTCTCAAGGCAAAGTTTTCTGTAGACGCCCCATTTTCTTTGCCTACAATTGGTCACGCCTAACGCATCGGGTCACGCAAAGTTCAGTCATTTAAACTATGTATATACAGTAGAACCCCGGTCCTCGACTGTACTAGAACTCGAAATAATCGGATTTCAACACGAAATGTTGAGTAAATTTTGTGTCGGAGTTCAAACAACAAACCGAATCCGGACCGATGAATCATATATGATGCTTGTAGAAAAAGTTTCGGCTGCTGCTGCTAGTTGGCGTTGTTGGTATGCTCTTCCCATGCTTATTTAAAAGCATTTAAAGCTCACACATGCTGCCAGCAGTTGTTAAAGAAAAACAGTTATATTATCACATGAAATTAATAATACAGTATGAGAAATTTAATATCAGAGCAAATTGTTATCATAAATTACAGGGGTTTCGAATATTGCCGAACCGGCAGCTCTGTGGCAGCTGCCGAGTTCCACGCACTTCGGAACGTCTTTTCTAATTTTAGCGATAACAGACATACAGTAATTCGCTTATAAATACTGTATTAAATTTCATGTGATATGCGGCTTGGTTTTTCAATGTTATCACATAATGCTTCTATGTGTACTGTTACAGTACATTCTGAGAAAATATATAAGGTTACTTAGCCTAGTCATGGTAATACGGCCGCATTGGTCATAGGCCAACTTTTTGATACAGTATGCATTTAAAAATGTAAAAGTGCTTCTGATAATGTAAGTTATTCAACTCTGAACCTATTTTAATTGTGATTTGTGTAAAGTTTGTATAAAAGGCAAGGTTGTGCATGACTAAAACAGAATGGATTAATCCATTTTCAGTTATTTCTTATGGGAGAAATTTGAACTCAGAATTTAATAAAATCGACCTCTACACTTCTTCTGAACGACTACGAGAACTGCTGTTGTCTTACTGTATTTTGTTTACCTGCTGTCAAAATGTAATACATAAGCTTCTTCTTTCACAGGCATCAAGATTGTATCCAATTCCATTTCTGTCTGTTCTTACATTGTAAAGTGTGCTGGTTCGCTGTATTTATTCTTATTTATTATCGCACTTGTAATAATTGGAGTTTCCATTGTGCTCGCTACGCCGACAGCAGTCTGCCGCTATATAAACTACCTGATCATGAACAAAGTAGCAGTAACTCCATTCTGCTCGCTTCTTCGCACCTCCTAACGCGTGGTGTGACCAGAGTGGTTCTGAGCCATTAGCGGATCACGTCGGCGATCAGTCTTGGCCCGGAACTTACTCACACCCTTAGCTGACTAATCACGCACTGAACCAGCGCTTGGGCGCAAGGACTGTCGCTGGCAAAACCACTACGCCATTAGCGGACTCACATGGCACGCCTGGGCGCGCTTGACGCGAGCATTCTGAAATTTAAAGTTAAGAGGGCAAAGAGAGAGTATGGACGCGGATATCCCTTCCTCTAATTAACCGCTAACTCAGCGGATTCAGATGTCTACCTCTCTATACCACCAAAGGCTTGTCTCTCAAGCAGAGGCTCTACGCCTCCACACTCCCTGCCTGCGGCTCAGCACTCCCCTGCCCGGCAGGACAATCTCACGGGTCGCCCCTGACCTAAAACTGCTGCCGCTCACGGGAACCCATCGCCATGGCTGTACAGGGTCGTGAGAGCTGAAGCATGGTGAACTCACCACGGGGTGCTGCAGGCGGATAACAGATTTCTAACGCCTCTGCCGAGGTAAGCCCAGCCGCCTGCAAGGGTCCGACGCACCCTCACCTACCACCTCCTGAAGAAGTCCCTCCAGGCATGCCCTGCTGGTCGCCGAGCAGGCCGCTCACACCCTCTACCTCGCCGGCCAGCTCATGACAGGAGCAGAGCATCAGGGAGTCATGGGGCATGATAGCGACCTCTCACCTCCCAGACACTGGACGCACTGGGCAAAAAAACAAAACGAAATAGTCTGTCGCAGGAGCTCCCCTTCGTCAGCTCCTCCTGGAGGTCGACACAAACTCTGAGCCCCCACGCCTCACCCCTCGACGACCTGATCCATGACGGGCGTAGAATCTGACGCACTTTGAGGCAAACAAGGGCACCCAGCACTCATCACCAGTCAGCACCATCCAGCAGGAGGAGGGCGCAGAGCAGGAAGTCAACACTGCCACGGTGAGGCGCTCAGCCACAACAGGTGGAATTCTGGCTGTGCCACTACCACAGGCGGTTCAGCAGGACGTTTCAGAACTGCCTGCCGCTTGTTCCATTCATCCGCTCAAAACGGGTGGCGGCGTGCCAGCAGACAGGCTGTCATGGCAGCAGAACCTAGGCCCAGAATCAGTAGGTTTTCATTATTCGCGGTTAATCGCCTCCTGCATGATGATGCTGGTCGACACGGGCCGCGATCAATCTTCCCGCATCCAGAGGACTCTCAGCGAATCGGATCTCGCTGCCTTCTGACGGCTGCCAACGGTCCCCATCCTCACCCACGCACCAGGCTCCCTGTCGCATTTCCACCTGGCCGGAGATATTCTGTGACTTCATCATCGATGAGACCCTCTCCTAAAAGTGATCTCTCAGCCACTTCGGCTGGCGCCACGCCGGCAGGGTGCCCGACACCAACTCCCACCAGCCTCCTGGCAACGGGACCCAAGGCGCCACCATCTGTTCCACGCCCCACCAGTGTGCACGCACAGCTGCTGACGGAGTTCCCCGAAGTTCAGCCAGAGCTCCGCCAAGTCCCTGGGGCCCCAGCCAAACATGGCATCTACCATCACGCAGGTCAGCGCCTGCACACGCCGGTGTTCGGAGGCTTTCCGTGGTGCCCACAGGAGGCCAAGAACGTGCATTCGCCGAATGGAGCGGATGGGAATCTGCAGCGAGCGGCCTCAGCCTGTGGGCGTCCTCCACATGGTGCGGTGAAACCAGACGGTTCCTGGAGACCCGCGCAATACAGGCAGCTTGAACTCGCGCAACGGAACCCGACCATTACCCCCGCCGAACCTGGAGGACCCAACGCTTCCTTCCACGGGCCAAAATTTTACTGCTGGATCTCTTGAAATCCTAGCCAGGTACCAGTGACGCCAGAGGACATACCAAAGACCGCCATCATCACGCTGCTTTCAGGTCCTACGTGTTCGCCTTTCTCCACCTTCGCTCATGAGAACCACACTTTCCAGCGGCTCATGGACAGCATCCTGGGTGACCTGAAGTTTTGCATCTGCCACGTAGATGATATCCTTATTATTTTCCAGGTCCCACAGGGAGCACCAGAAACACATCCGGGCAGTCCTGCAGCGCTTGTAGAGAACGGCTCATCAGACATGTTTCCTCGACAAGTTCACCAGCATCCAGAATGCTGATTTCCTGCCACGATATCCCGGATGGTGTCTGCCCACTCACATCCAAAAGTTGCAGCTGTCACCAGATTCCTGTCCCCACCTCCTCTCTCCGTCAAGGCCGTCCAGGAGTTCCTCGGGATGGTGAACTACTACAGGAGATCATCCGGATCACGCACCATGGCCCCCCCTGACGGAAACACTCAAAGGCCATCCAAAGTCCTTGTTAGAGGACTCAGCCAGCAGCAGGCCTTCTCCTGACGGCGTCGCCGAGGCAACCGCTTTAGCTCAGGATCCCAACGCTCTCCAGCTGGGACGACGGATGCCAGTGTCAGTCTTGAATTGTCAAAACACAATTTACAGTTTTGTCGACATGTTCGGCCATGACCAAACTATGATACAATAAATAAATACAGAATATGGAAAATATCTCCAGGAGCTCCAATGGGTGAGGAGTGTATCCTTATGTAGATGTGATGAACCCAGACTTCTGAATTCATAAAAACAAAAAACTCGGTTCTGAACTTCCACCACAGCAACATCGCTGCTTGGTCACCGGTCTTAACTACCGTGATTTTGGGAAACTGGTACCCTTTACCTGACATTACCTCCTAGGAAAGCCTTGTTGTCCCGAAATCACGGCATCCACATAATCTGAAATTATACAAATATTTGAAATAACTGACAATAATAGCTTATTTTTCACCTAATAAATATGATACACAAATTTTTACTTCTAACATACATGAAACTTTCAACAAAACTCATTAAAGAACATTGAATAGTTACCATGGAATATCTAATTAATTTGGAGATCAACAAAACTTCTATACATCTAAACTTGTTCACAACAGGCGATGTTGTGAAGCAAAAATAGCATCAGAGACATTCATAACGTTGAATAATTATGACCCCTAACTAAGCAACAAAGTTTCCCCTACTGTACAGTTAACTTTGGCTAAGATTATTTGTAGCAATGGGCCTACAGTTACCTCAGTGGGAACTTCAATACTCCTTCACACATCTTTGACATACCTGCGTGAACATCAAACTGAATAAACTATCCCTTTACCACTACACCTGGAACTGTGGTCATTTTATTTCTCTTCGCTCCAAATTATAGGCACGTCCAAAATGAACGCTTTCCTCCCCTCCTCTCACCACTTGAAGAATCAGACCAAACTTCTGTCTCTGTGAACCATTCTTTCAGAATAAATCTTAACTTCTGGCATGTTTCTCAAATACTTCAAAGCTAGTTAACAGGGTCAATTAATTTTCATATTAATTACATCGCCTACTTTTCCTACTATCAAAAGGACCTTCCCAGTATTTATTTAATTTACGACTCGTTCTGGTAAATGGAGATTCCTTCATTACTTCCACTAAATCCCCGATATCAAGGTTGTCTTCTTTAGTAAGTTTCTTATTTCGTACTTGCTCCCTGTATCTCTGCATATTCCTCTCTCTTGAAGATTCTCGACTGCCTCATGAGCTGTTTATGAGAATCTTATCAGACTCTCCAAACTTGTAATGCAACAAAAGGCCAGCTAATTCCCATTTGCCTGCCAACAGTCCTAGAATATAAGGCCATAAAAGGTGTTGTATTATGTGGAATGGACAGAAGTGTTCAAGCTGTACTGAATATAATCCAGTAAACTAGGCCAAGTTTGAGGATTACTCCTACACAAATTGTCAATAATGTAGTCTTGAGAGTACCGTGAATTCTTTCAGTTATTGCATTACTCTGGCGGACAGTAAGGTAACGCCATAGCAGTTTTAATAATGGAAGATCCTCACAAGCTTTGACGAAAAATATTCAGGCAAATTCTTTTACCCTATCAGAGTAAAACATATTGGAGCACCAAAAGTCAAAACATACTTTAGCATTGCATTTGTTACAGCAGTAGAGGTTTTATTTCTTAAAGGAGTAAAATAACAAATCTACTGTAAGCATCAACCATTGTTAACATCGTGAACGGTATCCAGCATTACTGCCATATAAACTGCTAAATCTAATGATACTTTTTGCAAAGGTAGATCAACTTCTCGTAACCTTGAAGCGCTTAGACTGAAGACCCTTTGTACTCTTTCCTTCTTTGGCATAACTTTTGCAAGACTTAGCATACCACAGCAGTCCTTTAACATAGAAGGCCAATAAAATAAATCGGGCTGCTTTAGCAAATGTCCCACGAGGACCCGATGTCCAGCCACTCCTTTGCATCATGGGCCACCTTTCACGCGTAATTCTCAGAGGTGCTGAGGTATTACTAACCTCAGTAAGAGGGAACCATCTTCACTAACTTTTGTGCAGTAAAGGACGCCATCATACATCTGAAAATTCTGTAACAGAGATCGTGGAGGTTTCTTTCCAGGTAACTTGCCACCTTCCAAAAATACAATCAGCTCTTGCCAACGGCTTTCCTTCATCTGCTCCGCTCTCATTTCCATTGCACTAAATCCTTCTGGTAATTTAACTTCGTCCTTATATGAAACTTTGGTGACTACCTGAAAAACTGGTCTAGATAAAGCATCAGGGACATAATGAGCTTTTCCAGCTTTATAGATTATATCGAAAGAATAATCTCTATCTCAAACTCACCTGACATTCTTGGACATTTAGTTTTATGCAGAACACTGAAACCAAGGGACGATGATCTGTAACTATAATGAATTTGGATCCCCAAAGAAAATGATGATATTTTCTTACACTCAAAACTACTGCCAGCGCCTCTTTATCAGTAGCTGAATACCTCAGCTCGGCACCCTTTAATTTACGAGAAAAATAGGCTACAGGTCGTAACTCACCTTTGTGTCTTGCATCAAAACACTACCCACTGCCAGTCCACTATTTGTATGTAGTTCAAAAGGCAGCTGTAGATTAGGTGCAGCTAACACAGGACACTTTACTAGAGCTCCTTTAAGTTCTTCAAATGACCTTTGGCAATCATCACTCCATTCAAATTTAACAGTTTCCTTTGTCATATCTGTCAATGGCAATGCTAATTGGGCAAAGTTGTTAATAACTATATGGTATAAAACCTACCATTCCTAAAAACCTGCGGATTTGTTTAATAGAGGTAGGGGGTTTCAAATCTAGAATGGCTTTGATATTATCTGGACTGGGACGAACACCATCTTTTGATACCACATGGCCTAGAAATTTAATTTCTTCCTTGACAAAAGAACATTTCTTCAGACTTAATTTTATACCAGCTTTGTTTAGTAAATTCAAAGTTTCACTTAAATTAACTAAATGTTCTTCAAATGAGTTCGAAAACACAACTACGTCATCTAAGTACACTCTTGTATGTTTATTATTTACTGGGGCTAAAATCTTATTGACTGTGCGCTGAAATGTACTTGGGGCAGATACCAAACCAAAAGGCATTCTTTTTGAATCAGAGATTCACCATCACTGAATCGTAGTCTATCTCTATCAGATTCTCTGACAGCAATAATATGCCAATATGCATCTTGTAACATCTAAATTTGTGTAATATTTGGCACCAGAAACAGAATCCAACAACTCTTCTAGCTTAGGGAGAGGATACACATCATCCTTTGTTACCTTATTCAGAGCACGAAAATCGATACAAAACCTTTTACCACCACCTGGCTTTGACACAAGAACCACAGGGCTCAGCCAAGAAGCAGAACTACTTCACAACATCCCTTCAGCATTTCTGTGTCATTTCCTTAACAATAAACTTAGCTTTTCAGGTATTCTGTACATCTTGCTTCTAATCTATTTAGTGTTCCTGTATCAATGCAATGTTCAACATCAGGTATATGACCAAGAGGATTATCACCTACAATAAAAAAGGTTATCATATTTACAGAGAAGTGATCTTAATTTGTTCCTTGACCCATCTAATAATCAGTCTTGGGTTTGAGAGAGTCTACTTAATGCTCATTTCTATTACAACTATAAACCACTCTTCGTATCGTGGTAATATCATTTGTTATGTTAAAATTATTATTAGTAATTAGTTGACATAACCGCTAGGGTTTTAATAACAGGTGCAGACTTCCCAAACGCTTTACAACAGTTCTGCATTTTCTAAAATTAGGTGATTCTGACCTACTTCTGCAGTGAGAAGGTACAAAATATGGATCAGTGATACTATCATCTTCCACAACATGCTTTAACCATGCATACCAGGCTTATAACCATTACTCTTGAACCCCATTATAAACTGAATCCAAGTAAACCCTTTATCATTTTTATCTTTTAATACACTAAGTAGCATAGGTTGTGGAATTTGATTTTCAAGAACAGGTTGACAAACAATATAACCAGAAACATTATCAGGAACTCTAGCTTTTACATTACCAACACTGCCAGGTTGATTACAATATACTTCATGCATTGAATTTTGAGAGTTTGTCCTGAGAGCCACCCTATTCAGCAACTTAACATGCAACTGCTGAATTTTTCTCTGGGGACAGTTACTGTATGCCATATACATTAGGGAAATAGCAGTTCTGCCTACTGATATCTTACACCACACCAAAAATTTCTATGTTACCAATCTTAGATAACGAATAATTGGTACGCTCCAAAACATCCATACCAATTAAATAATCAGTTGATAAATAACTATCAGAACAATAATAACAGAATGAGTAAATCTTATAAAATGGGGAGATCTGTATATCTACTGTAACTTCTCCCAACGCCTGTATCTCTGTTTTTGTTACCCCAAATAGAAGACTTCCTACATTTTTTAATTTTACTAGATTTCAATGCGGCACTACTCCTCAGCTATTGTTTGACATGACCCAGTATCAATTACAGCACTGCAAAACATTGTCAATTTTACAAGGAATAATTGGAGATACAACACCGTAGATTCTCATTTGCTAAGTTTTAAATACAGGTTGTGCATAATTTTTGAGATTGCTCTCGAAAAACTGATACTGTGGGCAGGACTTCATCACATGACCCCTCCTTCTACACGCCCAACAAGTCCCTGGTGGGGGCTTTATATTTACACTATCAGTGAAATGAGACGTATGTACAGCATACATGACACCACTCCTTTCTGTTTAACACTATGATTATCATTAGCCCTCTTAGTATTAATAACAGTTTCATCCTTAACGTAGTTTACCTTATTAACAAAAGCATGGCTAATAGAAGGTCGCTGCAGTGAAGACCAGCGAATCTCAGCTCTTCCAAAATCTGTCAAAGATATTTTCGAGTCTAGGAAGGTTTGTATATAATTGTGTACTCCTTTGTAAGTCTCAACCAACAAATTCCTCACAGTCGAATGTGTAAACTGGGACATCATCAAACACTTGTTAATTTGACGATGTAAATTCATTACTTCAATAAAATATTCTGGAGGTCGCCGCGAACTATCGGCACGCTTTGTCTGGCCAATTCCAGCCATGCTGTATGGAAAGCTGCTCTAGGTAATAATTTATTTCTGAGTTGGAGTTTTCATTTAGTCCCACGAACCCCAAAGCTACGCCCATGGAGGAAGCCACCTCCAGTGCATGCGCGGAAGCCCTCTTCTCCAGCTGGATCAGCCAGTTCGGTGTTCCAGACAACATAACAACAGACAGGGGACCCACTTTCCTGTCCGAGCTGTGGACCGCCCTGGCACATCTAATGGGGACCACTCAGCACAGCACCACTGCCTACACCCCGCAGCCAATGGAATGATGGAAAGGTTCCACAGGTCTCTGAAGGCATCCCTCATGCCTCATTGCTCCCCTGAAAACTGGAAGTACCAGCTGCCCTGGGTCCTCCTCGGGTTGAGGACCGTCCCCAGAGCCAACGGCGATCCCTCCTCAGCGGAAAAAGTCTACGGGGAAACTCTGGTAGTCCTGGGGGAATTCGTCGCAGAGGACAGGGACAACATAGGAACGCAGAGGCTCCAAGAAAGGGTTGGAAAGTTCACCCCCTGCCAAAAGACATTCACCAACAGGACATCCCCCTTCATGCCCCCCGGGCTGTCCTCTGCCACCCACGTCTTCATCAGGGATGACGCCGTATGCCCACCCCTGACTAGACCCTACAGGGGACCTTTCCTTGTACTGGAAAGGAACAAGAAGGCATTCCGAATATCCATCCATGGGCGAGAAGAATGGGTGTCAATAGATCATCTAAAACCCACATTCCTGGAGGGGGGCAAGATCTCCTGCGGGATGCGGTAGTCCCTCAAACTATATAAGAGGTGCGAAATAATGAGCAGGTGGACATGTACTGCTGGTTTATTAGGAAAGCAGGCCGCTTATAAAGCGGCGTGTGGACGTCATACAAAGGCATACAGTAGGATACAGGTGACCCGAGGTCAATTGCTCTCAATGTGAATTAGGACAGGTAAATACAAATAACATAAAAAGTAAAATTACAAGAATTGACACAATAATGCTCTGACACATGTACAAAGTAAACAGGCATAAATAAATCAGTAATAGATAGGTATTTACATAGATAAAAATGTGGCTATTTGGCTTGACCTAGGCTTGTAGGAAAGTCACCGTAGAAAATGGGAGGTTCACCATAAAAAACCCATTGAGCAGGGACTTTACAATACTTCCCCCCCCCCCCGCCCAAAGACGTGGGTATCTGCTGGGCCGCTGGAGAGTGCTACGGCTCCGCAAAGTCAGCTGGGGGGTGCAGTGTGAGCGAGAGCGGCTGGCTGCAGCACTGTCTGGGTGCTTCCGGGGCCAGCCACGCGGCTTTCTTTTGGGTTGGGCTGGCTGCGGGGGCAACGGTCCCTGCGGAGGGCACTGCGTGGTATCGTCGAAGACTTCCTCCAACAGGGCGGGCTTGAGATGGTCAACAGACACCCAGTCGTCCTTCCCATGCATGGCCAGCCGGAATGCTTTGGTGTTCCACTCCAGCATGTGGAAGGGCCTCTTGTAGGGACTGGTTAGGGGTGGGCGGACGGAGTTGTTCCTTACGAAGACGTGTGTGGTGGAGGATGGGCCAGGAGGCGTGAAAGATGTCGTCCTATCAGTGTACGTCCGCTGGCAGGGGGCGAACTTCCCGACTGTGTCACAGAGCCTCTGGACTGTCAGGTTGTGGCGATCTCCCGTGATGAGTTCACCCGGGACTAGGAGGGGCTCCCCGTAGACTTTCTCTGCTGCGGACGGGTCGCCGCTGGCTCTGGGGGCGGTCCTCAGCCCGAGGAGGACCCAAGGCAGCTAGTACTTCCAATCCTCAGTGGTGCAGCGGGCCATGAGGGACGCCTTCAGGGACCTGTGGAATCTCTCCACCAAGCCGTTGGCCGCGGGGTTGTAGGTGGTGGTGGTGTGGTGAGATGTCCTCAGCAGGCATGCCAGGGCGGACCACAGCTCGGACAGGAAGGCAGGACCCCTGTCGGTGGTTATGTGGTCCGGGACACCAAACTGGCTGATCCAGCTGGAGAGGAGGGCCTCGGCGCACACACTGATGGTGGCTTCCTGCATAGGCATCACTTCAGGCCACCTGGTGGAGCAGGCAATGATAGTCAGGAGATATCTGACCCCGCCCGATGGGGGAAGGGGGCCTACCATGTCTACATGGGTGTGTCCGAACAGCCTCCCCGGCTGGGGAAACTCACCCACCCCCATCTCGGTGTGCCGCCCTACTTTGCTGGTCTGGCACCCGATGCACTGTCTTGCCCAGGCCGTCGTGTCCTGCATGCCGTGCCAAACGAACTTCTCTGCCAACAGCTTGGCCGTCAACCTGCTGGAGAGGTGGGACAGCCCATGGATGATGTCGAACACCAGGCGGCGGCGGCAGGAGGTGGGTACCAGGGGTCAGGGTTGGCGGGTGCTTATGTCGCTCAGCAATGTTGCCCTCCCAGGAGCGAGGGGCACGTCCTTCCACTTGAGCGACGTGATAGCGGTGCAGTAGGCTGGAGTCTTTGGGTCGGTGGTCTGCTCCCGGACGAGGTCCTCATAGTCGATCCCGAGCTGCACTGCGCTGATCTCGATCCTGGAGAGGGTGTCCGCTACAGGGTTCTTCCTGTCGGGGAGGTACTTGATTGTGCAGGTGAATTCCGCAATGGCCGCAAGATGCCACTGCTGCCTGGAAGAACATGGGTTCCCCTGCTTTGTGAAGGCATGGACCAGCAGCTGGTGGTCCATCCAAATTGTGAAGGGCGTACCCTCCAGGAATAACTCGAAGTGACATACCGCCCAATACACTGCGCAGAGTTCCCTGTCGAAGGTGCTGTAGCGGGACTCCGCGGGGCTGAACTTCTTGCTGAAGAAGGCGATGGGCTGGGGGGTTCTGGCGACGACCTGCCCCAGGACGGCCCCACAGGTGACGTTGCTGGCGTCTGTCGACAGCTGAAGGGTGGCGTTGGGGTCCTGGTGTGCCAAGGCGGTTGCCTCGGCGAAGGCAGCCTTCATCAGGGAGAAGGCCTGTTGCTGGTTGGGTCCCCAAACTAAGGACTTCGGTTGGCCCTTCAGGATCTCCGTCAGGGGGCCATGGTGTGCGTGACCCTGGGGATGAACCTCCTGTAGTAATTGACCATCCCGAGGAATTCTTGTATGGCCTTGACGGAGGTAGGGGTGGGGAACCTGGTAATGGCTGTGACCTTCGATGCAAGTGGATATCTCGTTGCCCAGGAGGTCAACTCTTTCGACGCCGAAGGTGCATTTATCAAACCTGACGACGAGACCGTTCTCCTGCAGGCGCTGCAGGACCTTTCAGGTGTGCCGCAGGTGTTCTTTGGGGGATCTGGAAAAAATTAGAATGTTACCTACATAACAGATGCAGAAGTTCAGGTCCCCAAGGATGCTGTCCATCGGTCTTTGGAAGGTTGCCCCTGCTTTCCTCAGGTCGACGGTGGAGAAGGCGAAGATATAGGACCCGAAGGGTGTGATGATGGCAGTTTTAGGGATGTCCTTTGGAACAACTGGTACCTGAAAGTAGGACTTCAAAAGGTCTAGTTTAGAAAATATTTTGGCCCCGTGAAAGAGACCGTGAGATCCTGCATGTTTGGAAGGGGGGGTAATGATCTGGTTCAGTTGCAAAGGTTGAGCTGCCTGTAGTCGCCGCAGGGTCTCCAGGAGCCGTCCAGTTTCTGCACCATGTGGAGGGGAGAGGCCCACAGGCTGGAGACCTTCCTGCATATGCCCATCCGCTCCATCTCAGTGAAAGCATCCTTGGCTTCCTGAAGGCGCCGAGGGGGAAGCCTCCAGAACTTTGTGTGCATTGGGTGGCCCTTTGTTTTAATGTGGTGGTAGATTCCGTGCTTTGCAGGGGCCCCGGGCACCTGGCGCAGTTCGGGTTTGAAGGCGTCGGGGAACGCCTTCAGCAGCTGGGCATACTGGTGCAGGGTGACGGAGTAGACGGCAGGCATGTTGGGGCCCGTCGCCAGGGGAGGGACTGGCAGGAACCGGTATCCAATAGACGCTCGCGACCGACATCGACTGCCAGACCGAAGTGGGTGAGGAAGCCCGCAACTATGAAGTTCTAACTGTACCTCCAGCCGAGGATGGAGATCGACAGGAGCCTGGTGCTGTAGGAGAGGATGGGGGACCCGTTGGCTGCTGTCAGGAAGACAGCCGGGTCCGGCGGGCGTTTGTGGTCCTCTCTGAATGGCGGGAACACTGACCATACGGCCCGAGTCGACCAGCATCATCCTGCTGGAGATGGTGTCGCGGACGTAGAAACCTACTGGTTTTGGGCTCCTGGGTTCCTCTGCTGCCAGGGCGGCCTGTTCTGTTGGTCGTCGCCTCCCCCGTTTTTTGGATGGGCAAAAGAGCAGGGGGGTTGGCAGTCCTGGGTGTCCTTGCCGTACCATTGGTGGTAGTAGCAAGGCTCCGGTGGATGCTCTTTGTGGTGGTAGGTTGGCCGCCTCCTGGTCACAGCGCTTATCTCCTCCTCCACCTTTTCCTCTGGCTGGAGGGAGTTGATGGGGTGTGCGGGCGTGGATGCCCACTTCGCTGCCCTTGTGGAGTCCGTCAGCTGCTGCGCTGTCCTGATCAGGTACCCGAGCGGCACTGTATATGGCTTGAGGATCTGGGTCCGGACCTCCGGGGAGGAGCTGATGGAGGAAAATCTCCCTTGACAGGCTTATCTCCAACTGCCTGCTGCTGCTGTCCGTCTCGGGAAGGGTGAGGAGGTCCTGGATCACACCCCAAGTCTCCAGGAGGTTCTGGTTGTGTCAAGGGTTGTTTACAAGATCAAGGGCACGGGCAGTCCTCTCAGAGACCGGTAGGGCGCAGGTCTCGATGAGAGAGGCCTTCAGTTTTTTGGTAGGTGATGGGATGTGCAGCAGACACCCACGGGACAAGCTTCCTGTAGACCTCTTCCAGAAGGGCGTTGATCACAGCGTCTATCTGCAGCACCTCGTTGGTAAGTCCCGCCATCCTGAACTGCTTTATGACGAGGGCAGACTTTGTTTGTTCCGTCAGGACAGGGAGCGTGCGGGGAGTGGGTACCGGTGTGGAGGAGCATGCAAGCCCTGGCGTGGGGAAGGGTGCAGGCAGGTTGTGCGTGAGGAGATGTCCAAGTCCACGAAGTTCGCGATTAACTGTATGTGGGAGGGAATGTCCGCGTCCATACTCACTATTGCCCTCTTACTGGGAGTGGGTTACTCGCGTCAATACGCACTGGGGAGCGTGCCGTTTGGGTCGCTAATGACGCTGGTGATCTGCCGACGAGAGTCATCACGCCCAGACGCTTTGTTAAAGCGCCGTCTTTAGTCCGTTAGGGGCGTGGGGTAGTTCATGGAGCCAAGACTAGGTCGCTGTATGAGTCCGCTAATGGCTCCGGGAACCACTCTGGCGTCACCACTATAAGAGGTGCGAAATAATGAGCAGGTGGACATGTACTGATGGTTTATTAGGGAAGCAGGCCGCTTATAAAGTGGCATGCAGACGTCATACAAAGGCATACAATAGGATACAGGTGACCCGAGGTCAATTGCTCTCAATGTGAATCAGGACAGGTAAATACAAATAACATAAAAAGTAAAATTACAAGAACTGACACACTAATACTCTGACACATGTACAAAGTAAACAGGCATAAATAAATCATTAACAGATATGTGTAAGAGGTGCTAAATAATGAGCAGGTGGACATGTACTGCTGGTTTATTGAGAACTCAGGCCGCTTATAAAGTGGCGTGCAGACGTCACACAGAGGAATACAATAGAATACAGGTGACCCGAGGTCAATTACTCTCGGTATTAATTATAATAGGTAAATACAAATAACATAAAAGGTAAGTTAATAAGAACTGACACAATATTCTAACACATGTGCAAAGAAAACAGGTGCAAATGAATTAGTAGTAGATACGTATTTACATAGATAAAATGTGGCTAATTTTGCTGGACCCAGTCTCATAGGAGAGTCACCGTAGAAAACGGGCGGTTCACCATAGAAAACCCGCTTAGCAGGGACTTTACAATACCCCCCCCACCAAGACATGGGTAAAGTCTGATTAAACTAGGTATCTGCTGGGCCGCTGGAGAGTGCCGCGGCTCCGCAAAGTCAGCTGAGGAGTGCGGTGTGAGCGGGAGCAGCTGGTTGTGGAGCTGTCTGGGTGCTTCTGGGGCGGCCACATGACTTTCTTTTGGGCTGGGCTGCTGCGGAGGCGACGGTTCTTATGGAGGGCGCTGCGTGGTATCGTCGACAGCTTCCTCCAACAGGGCGGGCTTGAGATGATCAATGGACACCCAGTCGTCCTTCCCGTGCAGGGCCAGCTGGAATGCTTTGGTGTTCCGCTCGAGCATGTGGGAGGGCCCCATGTAGGACCTGGTTAGTGGAGGGCGGACGGCGTTGTTCCTGATGAAGACGTGGGTGGTGGAGGACAGACCGGGAGGCATGAAAGGTGTCGACCTATCGATGTACGTCCGCTGGCAGGGGGCGAACTTCCCGACTGTGTCGCGGAGCCTCTGGACTGTCAGGCTGAGGTGATCTCCCATGATGAGTTCGCCCGGGACTAGGAGGGGCTCCCCGTAGACTTTCTCTGCTGCAGACAGGTCGCCGCTGGTTCTGGGTGCGGTCCTCGGCCCGAGGAGGACCCAAGGCAGCTGGTACTTCCAATCTTTGGCGGTGCAGCGGGCCATGAGGGACACCTTCAGGGACCTGTGGAATCTCTCCACCAATCCTTGGCTGCTGGGTTGTAGGTGGTGGTGGTGTGGAGAGATGTCCCCAGCAGGCGTGCCAGGGCGGACCACAGCTCGGACAGGAAGGCAGGGCCCCTGCCGGTGGTTATGTGGTTTGGGACACTGAACCGGCTGATCCAGCTGGAGAGGAGGGCCACTGGTGGTGGCTTCCTGCATGGGCATCACTTCAGGCCACCTGGTGGAGCAGTCAACAATCGTCAGGAGATATCTGGCCCCGCCTGATGGGGGGAAGAGGGTCTACCACATCTACATGGATGTGTCTAAACTGCCTCCCCGGCTGGGGAAACTCACCCACCCCCATCTCGGTGTGCCGCCCTACTTTGCTGATCTGGCACCGGATGCAGTGTCTCGCCCAGGCCGTCGCGTCTTTCTGCATACTGTGCCAGACGAACTTCTCTGCCAATAGCTTGGCCGTCATTCCGCCAGAGAGGAGGGACAGCCAGTGGATGACATCAAACACCAGATGGCAGTGGGAGGTGGGTACCAGGGGGAAGGGTTGGCCGGTGCTTATGTAAAGTCACCAATTCGGCGCCAGGATAGTGTTTCGGCGGCGCCATTAATTAAGTCTCCGCTGAGCTTGTTTTCTTTGGTGACTTCCCGTTTTCTTCAAGCTAAATTAGTCACGCCTAAAACGTGCCAGGTCACGCATTTTTATCATTTTTACTTTATGGTATTTATACGAATGTCACACATTGTGTATCACATGTTTCTTCATTCACAGGCATCAAGACTGTATCTATATTGTGTCTCTGTATGTTTCGTATTGTAATTCGTACTTGTTCACTGTATATTATTATTTATTGTTTCGACCTCAGGTCACAGTCAATTCCATTGTCTCTCACGGCCCGGCGTCAGTCGGCCGCAATATAAGCCGCCTGGATCTGTAATAAACCAGCAGTAACCTTTACCTGCTCGTTTCTTTGACACCTTACAGTGGTGACCCCGGAGTATCCCGAGCCATTAGCGGACTCACGGCGACTCAGTCTTGGCTCCAGGGTTTCTCCAAAAACGCTCTTAGCGGCCTAAACACGGCGCTGTAACCAGCGTTTGAGCGTGCTGACTCTCGTCGGCGTACCCCATCAGCGTCACTAGCGGACCCACACGGGCGCGCGAAAGTGCGTACTGACGCGAGTATCCTACCCAGTAAAGGGGTCAAAGGAGCGAGCATGGACGCGGATATCCCCTCCTTCATGCAGTTAAACGCGGACGCGACTCGAGGGTTTACCTACCTCCCATCGCGCGCCCGCCCCGCATCGAGGCCCTCCCCAACTCCACACCAGCGAACACACGACGGCGGGCAACACTGTCGCGGGCCGCCCTCACCCTAAAGCTGCCGCCGTTTACGCAGGGCAACCCATCGAGATGGCTGCGCAGGGTGGAGAGCCACTTCAGAATCGCGGACCTCACGGACGAAATCCTACAGGCCGACACAGTGCTCAACGCCCTTCCGGAGGATGTGTACAACAAATTCATCTCGCGGGTACCCGAAACACTCACCCTCACATACAGCATTACAAAAAGTTCCTCCTCGAAGCTTGCTCTGCCCATCGCCCGGCGGGCCGCCCGTGCTATCGACCTTGCCAATAACCCACGCCACGACCTCGATCCAAGAGACGCTTGGGGCATGGTCGTAGATCTCCTGTCAACACCAGTCCCGGGTGACACGAACAAGCGGCAGGAGATAAGCTTCGTACGGGAAATTTTCCTTCGCCAACTCCTCCCGGAAGTACGCAACCAGATCGCTCACCCCTACACCATGCCTGTCGAGGACCTCATAGAGGCGGCACAACACCTCACAGACTCCGTCAAGGCTTCACAACGGCTAAAACCGGCCACTCAGCCGGTCAGCTCCGTCCAGCCTGAAGAGGGCGTAGAGCAGCCCGTCAACGCCATCGCCAACAAACGTCCACCGAACCACAGTAGACGGTGGTCCCCGGCTTCTGTCGCTATCACAAGTGGTTCGGAAAGGACGCCTGAAACTGCCTGCCGCCCTGCTCGTTCAACCGTTCAAAAAGCGGTGGCGGCGGCCAGCAGGACAGGCCGCCATGGCAGCCGAAGAACCCAGGGCCTCAAAACAGTAGGTTTTTACGTCCGCGACACCGTCTCCGGCAGGATGATGCTGGTCGACACAGGAGCCTTCAAGTCGGTCTTCCCAGCATCCAGAGAGGACCGCAACCAGACACCAGACCCGGCCACCTTCTGACGGCCGCCAACGGAACCCCATCCTCTCCTCGGCACCAGGCTCCTGTCGATCTCCATCCTTGGCCAGAATTACTCCTGGGACTTCATCGTCGCGGACGTAGGGAACCCCACTCCTGGGGCCGATTTTCTGGCGCACTTCGGCCTACTAGTCGGCGGGGCGCAGCGCCCTCGATCCCGACTCCTGCCGGTCTCTCCCGTTAACGGCGGGACCCAGACCCACCATCAGCGCCGTCGCCCCCACCAGTACGCACACCTTCTGTCGGAGTTCCCGAGGTGTTTAAGCCCGAGCTTCGCCAAGTCCCCGGGCCCCAGCCAAGCACGGCATATACCACCATATAGTGACTAAAGGGCCCCGACACATGCAGTTCGCAGGCTTCCCCTCAGCGCCTGCAGGAGGCGAAAAAAGCATTCGCGGAGATGGAACGGATGGGCATCTGCAGAAAAGCCTCCAGTCCATGGGCCTCCCCCTCCACATGGTGCAGAAACCGGACGGCTCCTGGAGACCCTGCGGCGACTACAGGCGGCTCAACATTGCAACGGAGCCCGACCACTACCCTCTGCCCAATATGCAAGACCTCACGGCCTCCTTTCACGGGGCCAAAATATTCACTAAATTGGACCTTCTTAAATCTTATTTTCAGGTACCTGTTGCGCCAGAGGACATACCAAAGACAGCCATCATCACGCCCTTGGGTCCTATGTGTTCGCCTTCTCCACCTTCGGGCTGAGGAACGCCGGGGCCACCTTCCAGCGGCTCATGGACAGCATCCTGGGGACCTAAAATTCTGCGTCTGCTCGTCGACGACATTCTCATATTTTCCAGGTCTCACAGCGAACACCAGAGGCACATCAAAGCAGTCCTCCAGCGCCTCCAAGAAAACGGCCTCGTCGTCCGTTTTGACAAGTGTACATTCGGCGTCCAGAAAGCAGAGTTCCTGGGTCACGAGGTATCTCCGACAGGCGTCCGCCCTCTTACATCGAAGGTGGCAGCCGCAGCAAAGTTCCCGACACCCACCTCCATCAAGGCCGTCCAGGAGTTCCTTGGGATGGTCAACTTCTACAGGCGCTTCATCCCCGGGATCGCACACCACGGCCCCCTGACGGAAGTCTAAGAGGTCAACCGAAGTCCCTGTCTTGGGGACCCAGCCAGCAGCAGGCCTTTTCCCGGACGAAGGCCGCCCTCACCAAGGCAACCGCCTTGGCACACCAGGATCCCAAGGCTCCCCTCCAGCTGACGACGGACGCCAGTAACGTTGCCTGCGGTGCTGTTCTGGAGCAAATTATCAACGGCGCCCCCCAGCCCATCGCCTTCTTCAGCAAGAAGTTCAATCCCGCAGAGTCCCGATACAGCACCTTCGACAGGGAACTCTGCGCGATGTACCGCGCAGTTCGGCACTTCAAGTTCCTCCTGGAGGGACGCCCTTCACAATCTTCACAGACCACCAGCCACTAGTTCACGCTTTCACGAAGCAAGGGGACGCATGGTCTTCCAGGCAGCAGCGCCACCTCTCAGCCATAGCCGAATTTACCTGTTCCGTCAGGTACCTCCCCGGCAAGAAAAATCCCGTAGCAGACGCCCTCTCCAGAGTCGAGTTGAACGCAGTGCAGCTTGGTGTAGACTACCAGGACCTTGCCAGAGAACAGGCCGCCGACCCAGAAACCCCAGCATACCGCACCGCCATCACATCCCTCAAGTGGCGGGACGTGACCTCGCCCCGGAGGTCCCAGCCTGCTCTGTGACATCAGCACAGGCCAGCCCGCCCTTTGGTTCCAGCCTCACGCCGCCGCCAGGTATTTGACATCATCCACGGCCTCTCACCCCTCCGGCAGGACCACGCCAAACTGCTTTCAAAAAGTTCGTCTGGCACGGGTGCAAAAGGACGCCACAGCCTGGGCAAAACAGTGCCTGCAGTGCCAGACCAGCAAAGTGGGTCGTCACACGCAGTCGGGGTAGGTGAGTTCCCACAACCAGGGCGCCGCCGGCCACATCCACATCGACGTCGTCGGGCCCCTTCCCCCATCAGGCGGATCCAGATACCTCCTCACGGTGGTAGACCGTTCAACGCGGTGGCCCGAAGCCACGCCCATGCAAGAAGCCACCGCCAGCGCGTGCGCCGAGGCCCTGCTCTCCAGCTGGGTCAGCCGCTTCGGCGTCCCGGACCACATCACAACCGACAGGGGCCCCGCCTTCCTCTCCGAGCTGTGGTCTGCCCTGGCTCAACTGCTGGGAACCACGCACCACACCACCACAGCATACAACCCAGCGGCCAACGGCCTGGTCGAACGCTTTCCACAGGTCTTCAAAATCATCCCTCATGGCCGCTGCACCGCCGAGGGTTGGAAACATCAGCTGCCGTGGGTCCTCCTCGGGTTGAGGACCGCCCCAGAGCCGACGGCACCCCATCCGCAGCTGAACAAACCTATGGGGAACCCCTCGTGGTGCCGGGAGAGCTCGTGACGGATGTTCGCCACTCCCCATCTCTGCAGAGGCTCCCGCGGCGTGGCGGCAAGTTAAGCCCCTTGCAGGCGCTCATACATAGACAGAGCAACCACCTTCGTGCCGCCACAGCTGTCATCCGCCACCCACGTCTTCGTCCAGAGTCGACGCCGTCCGTCCACCACTAACTAAGCCCTACAGGGACCCTTCCGCGTGCTGGAAGCGGAACAGCAAGGCGTTCGGCTGGCACTTCCCAGGCAGGGACGACTGGGTTTCCAGACCGGCTAAAGCCCGCCTTCCTGTCGGAGAGTCCCGGCAGCGCCGCAGCACCCTTCCGCCCATACGCACTCCAGCACGCCCTCACCACCGCGGGCGGCCGCCCAGGAAGGGACCGCCCAAACAGCAGCCTCACAGGCAGGAGGCCCCTCAGTTATCCTCAAGGAGCCGCGGCACCCTTCAGCGTCCCACCAGGTACAGGGATTAATCAGACGCGTCCCTCGTCTTGGGGAGTATTTGTAAAGTCACCAATTCGGCGCCAGGATAGTGTTTCGGCGGCGCCATTAATTAAGTCTCCGCTGAGCTTGTTTTCTTTGGTGACTTCCCGTTTTCTTCAAGCTAAATTAGTCACGCCTAAAACGTGCCAGGTCACGCATTTTTATCATTTTTACTTTATGGTATTTATACGAATGTCACACATTGTGTATCACATGTTTCTTCATTCACAGGCATCAAGACTGTATCTATATTGTGTCTCTGTATGTTTTCGTATTGTAATTCGTACTTGTTCACTGTATATTATTATTTATTGTTTCGACCTCAGGTCACAGTCAATTCCATTGTCTCTCACGGCCCCGGCGTCAGTCGGCCGCAATATAAGCCGCCTGGATCTGTAATAAACCAGCAGTAACCTTTACCTGCTCGTTTCTTTGACACCTTACACTTACGTCGCTCAGCAGTGTTGGCCTCCCAGGGGCAAGGGGCACGTCCTTCCACTTGAGCGACGTGATGGCCGTGCGGTAGGCTGAAGTCTCTGGGTCAGCGGTCTGCTCCCGGGCAAGGTCCTCGTAGTCAATCCCGAGCTGTACTGTGTTGAGCTCAATCCTGGAGAGGGCGCCTGCTACAGGGTTCTTCCTGTCGGGGAGATACTTGATTGTGCAGGTGAACTCCGGAATGGCCGTGAGATGCCGCTGCTTCCTGGAAGACCATGCGTCCCCCTGCATTGTGAAGGCGTGGACCAGCGGCTGGTGGTCTGTCCAAATTGTGAAGGGCGTACCCTCCAGGAGGTACTTGAAGTGACGTACCACCCGATACACTGCGCAGAGTTCCCTGTCGAAGGTGCTGTAGCGGGACTCCGCGGGGCTGAACTTCTTGCTGAAGAAGGCGATGGGCTGGGGGGCTCTGGCAACAACCTGCTCCAGGACGGCCCTACAGGCAGCGCTCCTGGCATCCATTGTCAGCTGAAGGGGGCCGTTGGGGTCCTGGTGTGCCAAGGCGGTTGCCTCGGTGAAGGCGTCCTTCGTCAGGGAGAAGGCCTGTTGCTGGTTGGGTCCCCAAACTAAGGACTTCGGGTGGCCCTTCAGGATCTCCGTCAGGGGGCCATGGTGTGCGTGACCCTGGGGATGAACCTCCTGTAGTAGTTGACCATCCCGAGGAATTCTTGTACAGCCTTGACGGAGGTAGGGGTAGGAAACCTGGTAATGGCTGCGACCTTCGATGCAAGTGGACAGACGCCCCCCGGGGATATCTTGTGGCCCAGGATGTCAACTCTTTCGACGCCAAGGGTACACTTATCAAACCTGACGACGAGACCATTCTCCTGCAGGCGCTGCAGGACCTTTCGGATGTGCCGCAGGTGTTCTTTGGGATGTGGAAAAAATTAGAATGTCATCTACATAACAGACGCAGAAGTTCAGGTCCCCAAGGATGCTGTCCATCAGTCTCTGGAAGGTTGCCCCCACATTCCTCAGGCCAAAGATGGAGAAGGCAAAGACGTAGGATCCGAAGGATGTGATGATGGTGGTTTTGGGGATGTCCTTTGGAGCAACTAGGTTCCTGAAAGTAGGGCTTCAGAAGGTCTAGTTTAGAAAATATTTTGGCCCCATGAAAAGAGACCGTGAAATCCTGCATGTTTGGAAGGGGGTAATGATCTGGTTCAGTTGCGAGGTTGAGCCGCCTGTAGTCGCCACAGGGTCTCCAGGAGCCATCCAGTTTCTGCACCATGTGGAGGGGAGAGGTTCACGGACTGAAGGCCTTCCTGCATATGCCCATCCGCTCCATCTCAGCGAAAGCGTCCTTGGCCTCCTGAAGGCGCTGTGGGAAGCCTCCAGAACTTTGTGTGCGTTGGGGGGCCCTTTGTTTTAATGTGGTGATAGATTCCATGCTTTGCAGGGGCCCCGGGCACCTGGCGCAGTTCGGGCTTGAAGACGTCGAGGAACTCCTTCAGCAGCTGGGAGTACTGGTGCGGGGCGACGGGGTAGATGGCAGGCGCTCTGGGGCCCATCGCCAGGGGGAGGGACTGGAAGGAGTCGGTGTCCAATAGGCATTTGCAACTGACATTGACTGCCAGACAGAAGTGGGCGAGGAAGTCCATGCCCAGGAGTGGGGTCCTTACGTCTGTGACTATGAAGCTCCAGCTGTAACTCCAGCCGAGGATGGAGATCGACAGGAGCCTGGTGCTGTAGGAGAGGATGGGGACCCGTTGGCTGCCATCAGGAAGGCAGCCGGGTCCGGCGGGCGTTTGCGGTCCTCTCTGAATGGCGGGAACACTGGCCGTACGGCCCCAGTGTCGACCAGCATCATCCTGCCGGAGATGGTGTCGTGGATGTAGAAACCTACTGGTTTTGGGCTCCTGGGTTCCTCTGCTGCCAAGGCGGCCTGTTCTGTTGGCCGCCGCCTCCCCCATTTTTGGGATGGGCGAACGAGCAGGGGGGTTGGCAGTTCCAGGCGTCCTTGCCATACCGCTGGTGGTAGTAGCAAGGCCCCGGTGGATGTTCCTTGTTGAGGTAGGTTGGCTGCCTCCTGGTGATGGCGCTTATCTCCTCCTCCACGTTTTCCTCCAGCTGGAGGGAGCTGATGGGGTGTGTGGGCATGGATGCCCGCTTTGCTGCCCTTGTGGAGTTCATCAGTTGCTGCGCCGTCTTGAGTAGGTCCCCAAGCGGCATTGTATAAGGCTCAAGGACCTGGGTCCAGACCTCTGGGAGAAGCTGACGGAGGAAGATCTCCCTTGACAGGCTTATCTCCGACTGCCTGCTGCTGCTGTCCGTCTTGGGAAGGGTGAGGAGGTCCTGGATTACGCCCCAAGTCTCCAGGAGGTTCTGGTCGTGTCGAGGGTTATTCACGAGATCATGGGAGCGGGCAGTCCTCTCGGAGTACATGATTAAAATGCTTGCATGGCAATGCAAGTAGTGGTGATTGTACATATATCAAGACAACAATGGTTAGGGAGAAACAGACGGAAATATTGTATGGTAGAAGTTACGTTCCTTGATCCCTCTTTGTCTGCGACCCTCCAAAGATATGATGCACGAATGCACACAAGCGTGTGTTTGGAAGAGACTGCCATCGGTGCGATGGGCCTGGTCTTTTACATTGTATTCTATTGTATTCCTCTGTGTGGCGTCCACACGCCGCTTTTTAAGTGGCCTGCATTCTGAATAAACCAGCAGTACATGTCCACCTGCTCATTATTTAGCACCTCTTACAGTGGTGACCTGAGGTCAATCACTCTCAGTATTAATTATAATAGGTAAATACAAATAACATAAAAGGTAAGTTAACAAGAATTGACACAACAATATCCTAACACATGTGCAAAGAAAACAGGTGCAAATGAATTAGTAGTAGATACGTATTTACATAGATAAAATGTGGCTATTTTTGCTTGACCCAGTCTCGTGTGAGAGTCACTGTAGAAAACGGGCGGTTCACCATAGAAAACCCGCTTAGCGGGGACTTTACATACATATTTACATAGATAAAAATGTGGCTATTTGGCTTGACCTAGGCTTGTAGGAAAGTCACCGTAGAAAACGGGAGGTTCACCATGGAAAACCCATTGAGCGGGGACTTTACAACAACCCCAGTCGCAGGAAGGAGGCAAGGGCGTCCCAAAAAAAACAGAAACCTGACGGAAAGGCACCCAAACAAACTACTGCAGAGGACACCGAGGAAGGCAACCGCCCTCTCCAGTTGACATCGAGAAAGAGAGGTCCCCTTCGTCGCCCCAGCAGATACCTGGTTTGATCAGACGTTGCCTCCGTCTTGTGGGGGGGGGAGTATTGTAAAGTCCCCGCTCAACATGTTCTCTGTAGAAAACATCCCGTTTTCTGCAGTGCCTTTTCATCGACCTAAGGTCGATCGGAATATATATTTATCATCATAATTGTAAACTGTATATATGTTGTCTTTCTAAACCATCATATTCTATGTACAAGTAACGAGTTATTTATATGTCAGACATTGTTGATCACTATGTTATCTGTATGAACCTGTCCTGTTTTTGTAAGGAATTAGTTTGACCTCAGGTCACCTGTAAATCTTTGTACCAGCGGTCTCTGCGAACTACGCAGACGTCCACATCCCGCTTTATAAGCAGCTCGCTCATTTTTTACGGGCTGCTCTATGAGCGAGAGCCCGTGCTGGCATAAGGCCGGCTTAATAAAAAAAAAATTTTCATCAATAAACTTACAGGCTGCTCTAGGAGCAAGAGCCCATGCTGGCACAAGGCCAGTTAAATCTAAACCAACAACATCAATAAACTTACGGGATGCTCTAGGAGCAAGAGCCCATGCTGGCACAAGGCCAGCTAAATCTAAAACAACAACAGCAATAAAGTTACGGGCTGCTCTAGAAGCAAGAGCCCATGCTGGCACAAGGCCAGCTAAATCTAAAACAACAACAACATCAATAAACCATTACGGGCTGCTCTAGGAGCAAGAGGCCGTGCTGGCACAAGGCCAGCTAAATCTGAAACAACAACATCAATAAACCAGCAGTAGGCCTACTTGTCTTCTTGCTCATTAGGCTATTTCGCACTTTTCTCACACTATCATGGCGTGTGAGTGTTGGCGAGCGGGGAATGGGAACAAAGAGGCTATCGAAAGTCTGAATACCACTCTGCTTTATATGTTTGGTCATGGTCATGTGCATTTCTGTATGTAAATAAAGCACGAGTGGCCTACATGGGAAAAAATAAGAAAACAATGTGTTCAGGCTTTTTTAATGACCACCTGTTGCCCAAATCTTTACTAAATACTTCTTACTTACAAAGCTTCCTTATTTGCTTAACTCATAACGAAGCATTCTACGAGAAAAAGAGAAATCATTTTACACTCTAAATGAACTCGAACTGATGAAGCAATTTAAATATTCATTGACTTCCATATTTTCATACTGCATTAACTGAATCGTGATAAATTCAGATTAAATTAAATATAATAAAACTGTTTGTCAGATGGGGAGAATGGCCCCATGCTCTTTCGACACCTCGCTCCCTACCCTTGCATGACTATGATTTAGACGTTACTGTAAAGTAAATGTTCAGATTCAAAGAGAAAGAGAGAGAGAGTCCTGGGACGTTCCCGTGACCGTCTCGGCAACTATGAATCTTAAGTTAAGCAGAGTTACCAACTCAACTGTTATTCTGGTATTGATTATATATTCTGGAACAAGTTACTTACTTCATGAGTATTACAGTATTAATACTGATCTCATTAATACTGATCTCAAATTATACTTTTACTTATATTTAAAGAAGCTATCGATGACGGCTGGGTTATTTGCACAGTACCGGTGATGCTTCAGACTTGTGGTAAAACTGGACTGGAGTTCCCGAAAAAGGACCCGCGTTAACCATTTAAGACGTGTGTTGTAGTCTGTATGTGACGCAGTTGTCACTAAATTGATATTGGTTTCGCACTTTCGAACGTAAAACCAGTTTTGAGCTTCCAATAAGGCAGTTTTAATTTAAAAAATGTAAGTAACCTACAAGATTTGGTAAAAATTTGTAAGTCGCCAATAATAAGACTCCAGCCAGCCATTTTTGCTTGAAAACCCATTTGGGGTTTTTCATGCAGAAATGACTAGGAAATGATAGTGCACTCCAAGAACCTTAAAATACCAATATAAGTTAACCCACGGGTGTTTACTGGTTACAATTTTGCCGTATTAGCTATCGGGGGGAGGGGGGGACGGTATTCTTACCTTACAAGTCGTAATTTTATTAATTTTTATATTGATCAACATTTGCGCCTAGTGTTTATGCGGTTCAAAATATCGAGAATGAAAAGCTCTGCTTTTCAAAAATGTAGGTTACGTTTCCATAGTGTGTATTGGCAACTTATAATATAATACCTCTGAATTATAAATGTGGATAAGGGGCGAAGTGCCGTGCCGTCCCACCTCCTCCTTGTGGTTAAGGGATGTTAGGCTACGTGACGCTAGCCTACGTTGCCTGGCTACGGCTTGCTAGGTATGCTATGATTTACCTCATTTTATTCATTAATTCAAATTCTGTTTTGTGTCGATGGTGATTTACCCCACCCAAAACCCCCCATTCCTAAGGGGTCCCCAACCTTTTTGGATGCAGTAGGGGTTTATAGGCTACTAACTCAAAAACAACTCGTTTCCCCGACGTATTACTGTCATAACCATTCAGAACACATTAAAACACACATGAAAATACATAATTATTTTAGGAATATGGAGTTGGAACTGTTGTAAAAATTTACCTGAATGGCAGGCTCGTATATACTGGCAAGAGGTAATGTTGCGCTGCATGGGCTGGCCACAGGGCTTACACAAGGTAAATCATGTTACAATATTATTTTAAAAACAATTATAAATTGTTCCGACACAATATACAAACCCGAGGTCCTGTACATTAGGGATTACTTTCAGGTGTAGGCTGGAAACGGCCGTTAAACTCTTGAGCAAGGTGGTTAGGCAGTAACTACCTCCAGGTAGGCGGGGATACCCGCCTGCTTAGATGTAAACATTCCAGTCTGCTTTCGGCCGTCATGCGTTGTTGACGTGTTTTCGTTCTCTCTGCCTGACTGTCATTAAGATCTTGTTATCCCGGTGGAATCTTTCTGTATTTTTATTTATATATACGTGTGTTTGATATTTGTTAATACAAACCCACAATTTGTGATAACCTTGCGTAAGCCGTCGTTCCCTGCCTGTGTCTTGGGTTTGACGGCCAAGGGCATAACTGGAGTAGCGTAACCAAGTGGTAATGCTTCTCTCCAGCGGCCCTTTATGTAAATACTGAAGGCGCCCCTGTACTTTCGGAGATATAGTTTGGGACGCAATATCTTCACTCCCCTACATCCATCGGGACGTAAGAGTTAGTTCCCTTCTTGGGCTTCCGCATCACTAATTTCTTCCTACTTATGCTGAGTGTTACTCGCCGCCTGCGCTTATAGATTTGCGGGCCGAGTGGGAGGTTACGGGCGTCGTTGATAAGTTCCGCTTCCACAGCACCCTTGGTGGCCTCCACTCCGTCCTTTTTTCTCTTCCCGTAGGGTCTTCCTTCTCCCCTTAGTAGATCTCTCTCCTTCGCCCTCTTCGCTCGCTCGTCGGGTGAAGACCGGGGCAGGGGGGAGCGACCGAGCGACCTCGTCTAGAGTACCTCCTCCCGCTACGTAGGGCTGTTCCCCTTGTAGCGGGAGGAGCCTCCCTCTACTAATCATCTTTGTTTTTCTTTCAGGTTGACAGTGAGCATCGCAGACACAGCAGTAGTTGGCTGGATATATCAAGAATATCTTGCATGAAGCAGTCCCGACATTCATTCAGTGTTGCTTCGGGATCGACCACAATACCTGATTAGATGACATATTTCCACGTCGGGATTGCTCTGACTCTGTTCCCGCCGGTGTAGATCGATCGCTGTCATTGCTGGTTTTCATGTATGTTGTTGCAATGCTTCCTGCGTATCTGTGGTCCATCTGCTCCTGCTGTTCCCTTTGTTATGCTCTTGTCAACTCGACGACAGTCTCTGGGCTGCTCTCCTGGTCTCCTGCCGCAGCCGCCCTGATCGCTTCTGTCGCTGCTGGTGACTTTCAAATGATATTCTGTCTGTTGCAGTAGCTCCTGCCTTCCGAACCGCTAACGTAGCTCCTGCATCGGATGTCCTGATCGTGCCCGCTTCTTCTCTTAGTGATCGTGCCCGGGGCCGCTTCTGTTGTGTTCCTGCCAGCTGGCCTAGAGGTTACGATGTCTGCCATCCTGTAGAAGATGTTGGCGTGAAAAGTCGCCTTGTGGAAGTGACGTTCCTGGCCATTGCATAGCTCCTGCTCTCCGAACCTTTGCCGTAGCTCCTGCATCGGCTGTCCTGATCATTCCTGTCGCTTCTGGCGGTCGTGCCCGGGGCCGCTTCCGTGCGTTCCTGCCAGCTGCCCCAGAGGTTACGATGTCCGCCATCTTGTAGAAGATGTCGGCGTGAAGATGTTAAGTATACCTCAGTTTAACCAGACCACTGAGCTGATTAACAACTCTCCTAGGGCTGGCCCGAAGGATTAGACTTATTTTACATGGCTAAGAACCAACTGGTTACCTAGCAATGGGACCGACAGCTTATTGTGGAATCCGAACCACATTATACCGAGAAATGAATTTCTATCACCAGAAATAAATTCCTCTAATTCTTCATTGGCCGGCTGGAGGCTCGAACTCAGGCCTAGCAGAGTGCTAGTCGAGAACTCTACCGACTCGTCCGACGAGGAACTGGCGTGAAGATGTAGGAAGTCGTCCTGTTGAAGTGATGTAGGAAGTCGTCCTGTTGAGGTGATGTTCCTGGCCGTTGCAGTAGCTCCTGCTTCCGAATTGCTGCCGTAGCTCCTGCATCGGCTGTCCTGATCATGCTTCTCCTGGTGGTGGTGTCCTGGCTGCGTCCGTTGTGTTCCTGCTGGACTACCCTGGAGGTTACGATGTTTCGTGTCCACCATCCTGTAGATGATGTCGGAGTGGAGGTGAAGGAAGCCGTCCTGTGGAAGTAGCCGCCGTCTTCTTCATCTTATCTTCGAGTTTGTCTTCTGCTGCGTCTTCCCTTCCTCTCCCAAGGTCCAAGGGGGCCCCGAGAATCGGACTGACCTCCATCGGCCGAAGGAAAGAAATGCTGCTTCTTCCCCTTGATGCCCTTGGACATCTAGGGACTGCCTCCTTCCGAGGAGGCAGTGGGTCTCTCGTTGGCTCTTCCCGACTTCGGGTTAGGAAACCGATTCGCATAGCCCTGGGTTTTGTGTTTTGGCTTGCGGGCGCGCAGACCTCAGTTTGCGATCCCGTTCCCAAGTCTTAGAGGTTCCGCCTCTAAGATGGGGGGGCTGCCGGGCGCTCGTTCACGAGCCGCTCGAGTGCTTGAGATTCTATGGAATATTGAGTATCCCGATCTGGTCTGGAGAGATTTTCCTGGGCCCAGTTCGGGAGCAGTACGAGAGAAAGGGCCGAGGCACCCAGGTGTCTTGGCTCCTCTTCCTGCCAGCACCGCAAGCGCTCCCCGAGTGTTTGCCAGTGCTCGGTCGGGTTCCCAGCCTGGTGTCTCGATCCTCTCGGTTCGAACACCAGAAGAAGCAGGGAAGAGATTCACTTTGGGAGTCCTGCGGGACTTCTAAGGGACTGACTCTCCTCCGGGAGACAAGTTTCTCTCGTTGACCGATTCGCATTCTCCTGTGGGATCTTGCGTTTCGGGGGCCGCGAGAGCGCGGCCTCTCGAGGCCACACCCTCATTGCCAGTCTTGGAAGTCTGCGTCTAAGACTGGTTCTGTGCTTGGCTCTTTCGATCTATTAGGAAACAAAGCAGCCGCTCCCGATTTTCGGAAGTCTCGTGGGTAGCTCGAATTCTATGAATCACGAGTGCTCTCCTTACGAGAGGCACAGGACGAGAGAAAGTGCCGAGACACCCAGGTGTCGGGGTGCCGCGACGCCAGGTGTCTCGATACTGCCCGCCAGCTGCTTCGGTTGCTCGGCGGGCTTCGTTCTTGTGTCTCGAACTTTAGGGTTCAAGCATGCAAGATAGCAGACACAGAATTCCCCTTTGAACCTTCTTCTCGAGGGGCCTCGGCCTCGAAGGAGTTTAGAGTTCGGGAAACTAGCAATTGTTCACAGCAGACGAGTCCGGCCTGCCCAGTTATGATTGTGTTCGCGCAATTGGCTCGGCTCAGCCCCCGGTCGCACTTACAAGACTGGCTCAGCTCGACTCGGCTTGCCAGACTGGCTCGGCTCGGCTCGACTCGACTCGGCTTGCCAGACTGGCTCGGCTCGCCCCGCCTGCCTCCCAGTCCGCCGCATACCGACCAGCTGGATCGCGTTCGCGTGATCGGCTCGGCTCGGCTCGGCCCTACTCGGTTTTTTCCGATTCGGGTTCTCGGCTATGTTCGAGTGAACTTTTTTGCTCTTCCCAGGAAAGCGCTTTGCCACAGCACAAGTGCTCTTCTTTCCCCGTGTAGCAGTAATCTCCTTCAGTTGATTATCGCTCACGGTCCGCCTCTCCTGCTTATCATACTGGCAGGACAGGTAGGGATACTCTTTTCTCCTCACCTGTTCTCTTCTCTCGGTTGTTCTGAGAGGCGCGAGACGGACAGAGAGAACTCCGACGAAATTTTCTTTTGGAGTTCGGCTGCCTGGCGTGCTTTGGGTATCGGTCCCCCGATTTTCTCGTATTATAACCAGGTAGTCGAGGATGGTTTCATGGGATCTGTCAAGGTCTCCCTCCAAGGGGAGAGGTACAGGAGTTTCACGCATCGGAAACAGCGAGGGTCTTCCTCTTCAAGTTACGATCGCCCCCATGTTCTCGGGGAACTTTGCGCCGATTCGTCGGCGCGAGGATCCCCGGGACAGGACCGCGGCTCCCCGAATTAATAACCTTCATCACTCACAACCCTTGCAGTTTCCGAGAGGCCGAGAGTGTCAGGGACCGCCGTGGTCCTGGCTCCCGAGAGCGTTCTCGACCTGATGAATTCTTTTCTTCAAAGGAGTTAATTCAGGTCGAGACACCAAGCTTCCACCCCTGCCTCGACAGAATATGAATTCTTCTTGCCGACTGCAGTTTTTTGGGCAATTCTGGTGCTAAGAAGAAGAACTTTGTCCCAATTCGGATCTCCGGTTTCGTAAGTCCCGAGTTGGCTCGACCCTTGGGAACGAACCTTTACTTGGTTCTGCCTTTCTCTTTCAGAGATTTGCCAGATACCCCGGTAATCAAGGTTCCCACCAGGGCACTGACTTGTCCTTTGGACAATGGCCAAGAACTTTGGGTCTTAGTCATCTCAACTTGACCTTGAGTTCAAGCCAGCCCCCTCAACTCCTTAGCTAAGAAGTCCTAGGCTTCAGAAGAAGATTGCAACTGCTGATGCCTGGACGAAATGATGCTTATCGAGTCTCTGGAACTGGCAGCAACATTGCCAAGACCTGGGAATGGATTCCTTCAGGAGAAGTATCTATTTCCCTTAGGTCTCGGCAATTCTTTCCATCGAACTTTCATCCCACCACCTCTCCCGTGCACCCGATTCGGGAAATGCCAGCCGGCTAGAGCTAATTGCCTCGGTACCCTGTCATCTCGCAGAAGCTTCCCCATGGTGGAAAGTGGAAGTCTGCTTCCTTTTTCCCATTCTTTCCTCTTCGATGTATGAGGAAAGAGTTAGACTAATGCTTGATTGAAGGAACCTTCGAATATGCTTGCATATTCCCCTCACATCTTGTGTCTACTTACAGATTCACAGATTGAGGAATAGGCGCACACTGGTAAGACCTTGTCTTGAATTTGTGTGATAGTCACCGTCCTGGGCTCAGGGCAGCCTTTTGGCCGTCCAAGAATTCAGGATGGGTTTTGCGGCACTCACTGGTTTCGTTGAACAACAAAACCACAGTAGTGGCATTTGTCAACAAACAGGAGGCAATCGTTTTTTCCCCTGTTTCATTTCGACATTTGAAGGTACTCGAGTGTTGTTCTATTGCACACTCGACAGCTCAATTAACCAGATGCATTCCTGGTGGGGATGTATTGGTAGGCAAGCCTGGCCTCGGGTTTGAGTGATCGGGACGGAACATGCTGCTCACTTTCTTCACGAAGATTCATGCAGAGACTGCTGGACTGAGAAATCCTACCGTTCTTCTGTTGCCTCCCTGCACACAAGTCGGTAGTGTTTTCTCGCTCCTTCATACCAGACCAGGGCCCGCTCTGTTGAGGCATGCTGTCTTTTGGTGAAAACTCTATATCGACGTTTTTTCCCTCCGTATTTGTCCGTTTCGCTAGGGGTTCACAAACATTGCTCACCCCAAGTTACAGACAAATACTTGAAGACTTCGCCTTCATCCGACCTGATTGCCGAGGCATTGAGAAGAATTCCACTTGACCCATCCTCCTGTGCAGCTACACAAGAAGCGGTTCTTGAGGCAGTACATCCCTGTGTGTTCAGGACTGGGAGACTTTCCAGCTTTCCTTGCAAGCACAGGCTTTCTCGCCGAGCGGCAACGGATATAGCTGGATATCCCTTGAAGTCCTCTGCAACACTGTCCCAGGGACTGGATCTGTCTTCGCTGGTGGTGTCGTTGTCGGAACTTCTTCTCGGGTCAGAGTCGCTCGTCAAGTCTGGACTTCCTCGTCTTCTCCGCCAATGGCTGCTTCTCTCCCTTTCATTTGTGAAGAATGTAGGCCCTTGCGACCTAGTCTTCTATCTGAAGTAGCCTTCGTTTCCTCAGTCGAGAGTTAGCTACGGACGAGAAGCTTCTTCAGTCATGCTCTCCCAGGGAACTGTTTCCTGGGTGGCATGCGACTCTCGTTTAGGGTTCTTGTCTGTGCTCTGCAGTCGCCCTACGAGAGTCGTCGGATAGAGATATGCCCTCTTAGGTCCATCTCTCATCTTACCCTGGCCTTGGTGTAGAAGATGGAAGAACAGGGATGGGGATCATACCTCAACTCCTTCTCGGATGTCGTAGGTGGACTCCGAATCCATTGGCATCGACTGTCGGATTCGAGTCCTTCATGTTCCCCTTCTCCTTGGACTTTGTATCAGTGAACCAGATCATTCGTTACTTTGTCCTATTGGGAGCTGTGGTACTTTCCGAAAGGTTCGACATTCCTAACCTGGATGTCGTGAACGTTTTCGCTAGTACTGTCTCTCCCAAGGAAGAAGTGTCTAAGGACACATCTTCCTCCCGACTTCGTGAAGCGATCAAAGGAGGTACTTGGCAGCTGACGATGACGATATTGGTACCTTTCACCCGAGAGCTCACGAAGTCGATGGCTTGGTCCATCCCTCCCATTCCGGAAGAATATGTCGGTACCACAGGTGCTGAAGGCGGGTGTGTGGTCCCAACAGACTACCTTCACCTCCTTCTACCTCCGGGATGTTGCACACAAGTCCTTGGACACTTTTTCCTTGGGTCCTGTAGTGGCTGCTCAACAAGTGTAGCTTATCCAGCTCCCCTAACGGGACAGGTTGCATCTCGCCTATGTTGTACGGTTGTGATTGGGAGAATGAATGTTGAGTGACTGGCCTCTCTTCTTTCTCCCCATCCTGGCTCTCTTCCCACGGGCAGGGAGCAGACATGCCGTTACAAGCTGGACCGGGCGATCAAGGCAGATAAGCACATAACGGGAGCTCCCGTTCTATTTCCGTTCAGGTTAATAGAAGCAACCCTACTCCTTCCTCTTGCTAGGGGAGGAAGGAGACCATGACTATGAGACAAACCCAATGCTTGTATTTGCCTTATTGTCATCCGACGTCAAATTCTTCCTAGCCTACTTTGCATGAACAGATGTTTCCTCTTTCATGCAAAGGGACCCAGAAGAGTGACAACTGATCCTGCGTTTCTTACAACCCGATCTTTTGTCAGAGGCAGTTTTTCCCTTCCTCGCTCTCACGACCAGTCAGTTCAGAGAGACTATCAGATTCCTCCCTCCAATCAGTGAGTCTCCTAATGTAAAGGACCGAGGGTTTGTATATTGTGTCGGAACAAATAAATTTTTAGAAGTAAATTATATTTTTCCTAACTATACAGACCCGAGGTCCTTTACACTTTATGCCCACCTCATGCCACCCCTCAATCTGTACCTGGGCCAAAAGGCAAACTGGAATGTTTACATCTGGGCAGGCGGGTATCCCCGCCTACCTGGAGGTAGTTACTGCCTAACCACCTTGCTCAAGAGTTTAACGGCCGTTTCCAGCCTACGCCTGAAAGTAATCCCTAATGTAAAGGACCGAGGGTTTGTATAGTTAGGAAAAATACAATTTACTTTTAAAAATTGTTATTTTACCGTAATTGGATGTACACAAACGTTTTGATGGGTTATATCCAGAACAAGATGGTTGTGGCTCATCTACAGTCTTATTGTCGTCGTCATCAGAAAATGATTCCCTAGGTGGTGATGGTGGCCCAGTTTCACTTAAAGGTGGATATAATTTAGCAGCTTCAAGTAAAAATTGGTGTAAAACTGAACTGTACTGCTGCAAGTAACACCCCATGTTGTCTTTAAAAATCAGTGCATCGTGTTTCATTTTCAAAGAAATCGTGAATTAAGCGAAAATAATCAAAGTTACAAGATGAACACAGACAGGACATGACCTCACTCTATGACAGACTTGAACCAAATGACAAGCGAAAATGTCTGACACCTGTAAGATTTTCACTAGGTCACGTGACTCCCAGACAACACGTAACTACCCACAATGCAATTTTAAGGGGGAAAAAATTCCCATCAGAACCACAGTGCACTTCTAAACAAAAACAAACTCGCATCAGAGCACAAACTGTGTCTGTGTTAAAGTAAACAAAACACTTAGAAATTTTTCGAGGATGGGGATTATATAAACATACATATCTCGGACATGGTGAATTTCCCCAAAAAGTGTTCGTCAGAGACAAAGTTTAATTATTTTTTATGCAAAATGCATCTGTAATACTATAATTATTATAGAATGAGTTGGAACTATTGTAAAATAATACCCTTCTGCCCCTTTCCATTGTGGTTAGCTCAAAATATCATGCACATTCACTTAGAGCATTTGAAAAGCATTAATTTGAATACCAGAAACAATACTATGAAATAAATATTGACTTAAGAAATGAATTTAATTAAAATAAGACCCTTTTTTTATCTTTGAAACTTCCCTTAGTCATGACATTCGACTTCCGGAGCTCCATTTCGTGAGTGTGCATGCACCTTGTCTAATGGGTTCGATTGTTTCCAGTCGGCGCACTTTTTAAAGTCCACCTACACATCCGAATTTTCCCAATGAATTTGAATTGTGTCCGGTGACCACCAATAGAAGTAATCACGTGACTTTTTCTACCAATTATATTGCATTTTCCAAAAAACACATTTTACTACACCTGCTTCAATTTGAATTTGAATATGAGTGTCACTTAGTACAATGGCTACTGTTCAAGCAGCATGTGCAGGGTGTCAATTTGATCCTAGGAGATTTACAGTAAACCCCCCGTATTCGCATTCTCAGGGTTCGCGGACTCACGCATTCGCGGGTTTCTCTGTGGAACATATCTAGCCATCATTCGCGGAAAATTCGCCCATTTGCGGTATTTTTCAATGAGAAATATTCACTAATTACTGTGTTTTCATAGTTTCATGAGTAAATGCACTTTTTGTGATAAAACTATTAAAATACTCAGGTATAAGCATTTTTACAGGGTTTTTCTTGGTTTAAGCTATCAAAATGGGCAGTTCTAAGTGTTTTTAGGGGTTTTAAGCATTCAGGATTTGACCTATTGAAGGGGTGTGAGATGCATCCCCATGAAGTACATGTTCACTGTGTATATATTATATATATATATATATATGTGTGTGTGTGTGTGTGTATTTATGTATGTGTATGTATGTATACATGTATATATACATATAGCCTATATGTACATATATATTATAGGGGGAATATGTGGAATCCAGGGATTTCATGAAATTTCTAGGTAATTTGTGAAATGAGCAACTTGCTTAGGAACATCTGATCCCCGAAGGCTAGTACTAAACACATTAAAACACATTTGACCTTAGGGGCTAGTACTAAACACTGCGAAACATTTAACCCCCAGGGGCTAGTACTAAACACAGCGAAACTCATTTGACCCTCATTAATCATTTAAAAGATAAAACACGAAGCCCAAGCCATATGATTGTTTTTCTTGCCAACAATGAATCTCCTGGGGGGGCCCCAGGGGGCTTGCCCCCAGCTAAGAGAATGGTGAAACAGTGATAGTTTGGTAGATCTAAGCTGGCTGTCTGCGGTGAGCTAGGCTCTGGCAGTTGACATTTTTCTATAGAAATTTACCTGCTGAACAAGAATTTTAAAGTAATATTTTGTTGCTCAGCTGTAATTAAGCTGTGAATTATCTTAGAACTGTAGCTGACGGTAAAGGGGACCCGTTGGGAATCGGGGTTTTGTGTGGGGCAAAACACTTTCGAGGATAGCTAGCAGTAAGGGGGACCCGTTGGGGATTCGGGGTTTTGGGTGGGGTAAATAACTTGGGAAAAGGTTTGGGCACCTTATTGTTGTATATCCTCATATATATGTCATTTGGAACACGAAAAACAAACGTAAAAAAAGGGCAAATAAATGGATGGCGGGAACTGTTCCAAAGGCACTTCATGCATTACTACTACTGCTGATTCTAGGCCCTATCACGCATGCACGGTCTTACAGGCGAGCCAGTCACCCGATGCCTCCAACTGAGAGAGTAGTATTCTAAGCCGGTGTTCCGCGTTGAGTTAGGCTGTGGCAATTGATGTTTTCCTATGTTATTTTACTTGCTCTACAACAATGGTGCACAACCGGCGGCCCGCGGAAGCACATGGCGGCCCTCGAAGTTATCATAGAAAACACAATATATCACTTTCTGTACTGTAAAAGAAAATAATAAATATAAACATATTACTCCGTCTTATGATATAATTACAAATAGTAAAAATGTACTATATAACACACACATACATATGTATGTATGTATGTATATGTGTCTGTGCATATATAAACATATACATATATATATATATATATATATATATATATATATAATTATATATATATGTACATACATAGACATACATACATATAAATATATATAATATATATATATATATATATATATATATATATATATATATATATTATTATTTTGTGTTTTCTTGTTATTGTTGAATTATCTCGTTATCTATAATCAGTTCATTCACTAAATTCATAATTTCATCACCATCCTCGAACACTCCCAAAAGCAGTTGAGACAAGAGGTGAACAGTAGCGTATGGCTTGTAGACAGCCATCGCTGCGTTCACCTCGGGTGCCTGGCCAGACGTTGTCTCCCGGGAGTAACCTCGTTGTTGTGAAGGGAAGGTAACCACCTGAAGTTATATCTAAATTAATATTTATCATAATTTTGAATACTATTCTCTTTTTAAACAGATGCGAAACCTGTTTTTGTTTTTCTTGTTTTTCTTTTTATTGTATTTTACATTCATAATTATGGGTTCCTAATACATCTAAATTCCAGTTTAAAAAGTTTGTAAAATGATTATTTGGCAACCTTCCAAGTTAGCCAATTTGTCTGAGCTCCGATAGTTTCTTTTGCAGTCTAAAATAGGAGATATTGCTACAAGGCCAGGCATTTATCATTGTAGTGTTTTCAGATTAATTTTGCTTAGCTACTATGGCTTCTGGTACTTCTGTGGACAAAAAACTCAAGTCGAAAAAGGTCTTTCTCTGAAGATGAACATAGAAAATTTCAAGAAATATGGACAGATAAATATTTCTTTGTGGAAAACAGTGAAAAAAAATCATTTTGTTTGATATGCCAGAATAGTGTGGCTGTTTGTGTTGAATACAATTTGCAAAAGGCATTTATCTGACAAAGCACAAGCCTTATGAAAAATTTGTTGTTGAACTAAGAAAGCAGAAAATTAAATCACTAATGCAAGGTTTTCATGTGCAGAAAAATATGTTTATTCAGAAAAATAAAGAGGCACAGGACGTAACAGAAGTGAGTTTGAAATTGCAAACCTGATTGCTAAACATTCCAAGGCATTTTCAGAGGGGATTTCATTAAAAAGTGTATTCTACTTGCTGCTCAAAACTTTCTCCAGATGTTTTGAAAAAGTTTGAGAATATCAGTTTGAATCGTATGACAGTGCAACGTCGTATTGTTGATTTGTCGGGTGATATAGTAGACCAGTTGAAGGAATAAAAGGCACCAAACAATTTGTGTTCTCCCTAGCCACTGATGAATCTACTGATGTTACATCTACGGCTCAGCTACTTGTATTTGTCGTGGTGTGACAGAGGACTTTTCTATTCATGAGGAACTCGTAGGGCTCAGTTCATTGAAGGGGCAGACAACTGGTAGTGATTTACTTAATGGACTTTTAGAACAAATTTCAGTAATTGAGTTAGATTTGGACAAGTTAGTAGGAAATATCAACTGATGGGGCTCCTGCAATGATAGGCAAGCAGAATGGATTGGTGCAGCTATTGATTAAACACCTTGGAGCTAAAAATATGAACTGAAACAATTTCATTGCATAATACATCAACAAAATTTGTGTGGAAAAGAACTGGACTTTGATCATGTAATGAAAGTTGTAGTTTCTACAGTCAATTTTATCAAGTCACGCTCAGCTTTGCATCATCACTGGCAATTCAAGCAATTTCTTGATGAAATTGAAGCAGAATATGGCGATTTAGTGTTTTTCACTCCAAGTAAGGTGGTTATCAGGGGAAATACACTGAAAAGATTTATCAGTCTTCTGGATGAAATTGAGATATTTCTTAATGAAAAGAATAAGATGGTACCAGAACTTACAAATGCTGACTGGCTTTGTGATTTGTCATTTCTTGTAGATCTCACAAGTCATTTAAATAACTTGAATCATTTCAGGGGAATAACCAACTTATTTCTCAGCTAGCCAATTATGTGACAGCTTTCAGGAACAAAAACTAAAATTTTTTAGTTACAGATAGTTAAAGGAGAGTTAGGACACTTCCCAAATTACAAACTTATGTGTGAGAAACACAATGACTATTTTAGACATGAATATTATGCAGCAAAACGGGGAAAACTTTGGAGGCCTTTGAGAGCCGATTTGAGGACCTAAAGAAAGAAGTCAATGATTTGAAGTTGTTCAGCAACCCATTTTCTGTATCTCCTGATGAAGTAGAATTGAAGCACAAATCGAACTGATTGATCTTCAGAATAATGACAGCCTTCGTACCAAGTATAATGAAGGGACTTGCTCAACTTTTATAATTTGAAGAAGCTAAAAAAGATCAGTTTCCTTATTTGAGAAACAAACCTGCTATTTATGCAAGCTTATTTGGCTCTACTTACATATGTGAACAAACATTTAGTCTGCTCAACCAGACCAAGTCAAATATTCGTAGCAGGCTAAGTGATCAGAATCTGCACTCTGTTTTAAGACTGGCAACCACAAATTTCCATCCTAACATAAAAAAATCTTGTACATGAATCTCAGTGTCAAAAATCTCATTAAAACAAAACAGGTGAGCAACTGTGTCTTTTTTTTATCTTTAAACATTCTACAAACTATTTATCATTTCATGTAAAATCTAGTCTAGTGGCCCTCGACTAGATATATGTTTGATGATGTGGCCCGAGTAGCTCAAAAGGTTGTGCACCCCTGCTCTACAAGAATTTAAAGTAATATTCTTTTTACATTTTCTGTAACCCCTGTGGCTAGCGTGTGCAGCGCAACATTACCGCCTGCCAGGACATACGAGCTTGCCAAGAATATTTTGAAATGCAGATAAGGCGTGAAGCGCCAATCTGCCACCCATTTATGTTTCTTCACCCCGACCAAAAACTTCGAATAGTGTCCAGTCGAGCTAGACTGTTGCAGTTGACGTTTCTCTGTGTTGTTTTACTTGTTTTACAAGAGTTTAAGGTAATATTTTGCCAGCCAGCTGTAGCTAAACTGTAATTTACCTTTGAACTGTATAGGTTGGTGCAGGGGACCCATTGGTACGTCGTATGGCCTTCAAAGGTTAATTACAGTATAGTTACAGCCGGCCGACAAAATACTACTTTAAATTCTTGCAAAGCAAGTAAAGTGACATAGGAAAATGTCAGTTGCCATAGGCTACCTCACCGCGGACAGCCGGCATAGAATTACCATCAGTTTTCCTAACTGGGTTAGGTTAGATATTGCCCGTAATTATTACCAGTCATTCCTTTAAAATGAAGCTGAAATCATTCAGAAAACAGGTTTTTATATAAGGAACTTAGCAAGTAACTATTACTTAGTTATTGGTTCCCTAACCTGCGGCAGCTTAAAAATTCAAATTGCTCCGACACGATATACAAACCCTCGGTCCTTTACATTAAGAATTACTTTCAGTGTAGGCTGGAAACGGCCGTTGAACTTTCAAACAAGGTGGTTAGACAGATAACTACCGTCCGGGAGGCGGGAGTACTGCCTGCCTGGATGTACAGTGGCGGACTCCATGTTGATAGGCACTGATGCGATGCTACAAAATTGGAATTGAATGCAGGTACTGTATATGCCTTTCCACCATTCAGGCTCATTCATCAAGTAATCAGGAAATTGCGGGAAAGTGTCAAGACGGATATGACCCTAATAGCTCCTTGCTGGCCCCAACGTTCTTGGTTTCCAGAACTCCTAGATCTCCTCATGGAAGTTCCGATGTTCCTACCCATGCAGAAAGGTCTTCTCAAGCAACCGCACTTCCATCATTATCACAAACCCTCGCGTGCTGAACCTAGTTGCATGGCTACTATCGAGTGAGCAGCTAGACAAACCGGACTCTCTAAAGCTGTGACTAGACAGCTTTCTTTCAGCTTGAGAAAGTCAACCCGCAAACTTTACCAAGTCAGATGGACAGTGTATGGAAGTTGGTGTCGTAAGGAAGGTCACTCCATCTCTAGACCTTGTATTGGTAAGATAGCTGATTGTTCCGACACAATATACAAACCCTCGGTCCTTTATATTAGGATTACTTTCAGGCATAGGCTGGAAATGGCCGTTGAACTTCAAACAAGGTGGTTAGGCAGTTAACTACCATCTGGGAGGCGGGGGTACCGCCTACCCGGATGTAAACATTCCAGTTTTGCTTTCGGCCATCGTGGAATGCGGACGTTGTTCTTCGCTCTCTGCCTGACTGCCCTTTTTGAACCTTTTGGTGGGAAAATTCCTTGTTTTTTTCATTATGAATGTTGATAAACCTTCTAAACCCTCCTATCCCCAGTGTGTGTGTGTGTCCTGGTATAGGAGGCAAGAAATGTAATACCTTTCGGTCTAGCATCAACACGGACCCACACTCCCTTTGCCCATCTTGCAGGGGACGTGTGTGTTCGCGCGACGCTCCTTGTAGTGAGTGTTGTTCCTGGTCTCCCGAGCAATGGAAGAGGTTCGACGGGAGGAGACGCTACCGTCGGAAGCTGGCCAAGAAATCGTCCGAGGGTAACACGCCCCCGACGACTCCAGTGGTGGCTAATGTTTCAGGTTCGTTTCTCCCTCCCTGCGAACTTCCCCTGCTTGCTCCCTCCTTCAGGTGAGAACTCCCCCTCCCCTTCCTCATTCGTTTCATCGGGTGTGGAAGGGCGTGGGGGACCAGTTGATCAGGACATCTTCTCAGGGGTCTCTTCTTGAGCTGGGGGGGAAAATTTTTCCCCAGAGCAAACAGACTTCCCAGTTTAACCAGACTTTTTCCTCAGGTTTCGGGGTGGATAACCAGACATCAGATCTGTCCTCGGCCTGGTTACACCTGATTCTACCTAGCGTTCCGTCACTGGAGGCCCTGGTATCTCATCTGTCTGGCGCTCCAGTGACAACGCATTTGGCTACCACCACCACCACCACGTCTGTCACCATGTCTGGTTTCTCCAAGCTGCCCATGTCGGTGGCTTCTCACCTGGACACCCAGATTTCGTCTGCGCCTGCCTTCTCACCATTCTGTACTGCTGCCTCCTGGGTTCCTGGCCTCGCTCTCAAGACCTGGGCCTTCCTTCATGGTGACATCAACGGTGCCGTATTTGACTGTTCCTGCCCCTGTTGCTGACCCTGGCCCAATTATGTTTATGGTTCCGGCTCCTCGCTTCCCTGTCTCTTAGCCTGGCTTAACGACTGACTCGCTCCCCATGCCTTCGATCCTGGCCCGGCCTCCTGGCTGCTGTGGGCACGCCACCCCTACCTTCATTCCTGTCTCGTCCTCCTTATGTTCCTGGCTGTGGCGCTGATGTTCCTGCCTCGGTAACTGCTGGCCCGAACGCCGCCTATGCTGCATGGGTTGTGCCTGCTGCTGTGGCCCCCCCCAGCTGCTCCTGCATGGTTTGGGAACTTGACTACAATCCTGAGGGAGATGGCGAAGAAGAAGTCAAAGATGAGATCGAGAAAGGTGTCGTCGTCTTCGTCTTCGTCTTCAGCATCATCTTCATCTTCGTCTGCTACCTCTTCTTCCTCTTCTCTTTCTGAGGCTTCCCAGCCAAAGAAGAAGAAGCCTACCTACCCCCCCCAAGAAGTCTCGCACTGAGACCTCTAAGGGACTGCCTCCTTCCACAGGGAAGGCAGTGGGATCTCTCGCTGGCTCTTCCCGAGCCACAGATCAGGGAACTGCTGCTCTGGCCCCCGGGTCACTCGCATCAGGAGCCAAGGGCGTGCAGACCACGGTCCGCACTTCCCCTGCTGTGCCGAAGAATCCTGCTTCTAAGGCCAGCGTGTCCACGTCGGACACTCATGCACGAGTTGCTCCAAGTACCCAGGTTTCCAAGGAGACCTGGGTACCCCAGGCTGATACGGGAGAAACTTCTCGCCGTACAGACCCGGGTATGGGGCAAGAGAAAGAGTCCGGGCATGCAGGTGCCCCAACTCTTCCTGCTGGTACCTCCATGAGTGCCAAGCCAGGTTCCCGGTAAAGTGCTTCGGTCCCTCAGGTCCAAACACCTGGAGAAGCAGAGAAGAGGTTCCCTGCTCAGTCTTCCCAAGAGGCTACGGACTCGAAGAAGATGGGCGCACCTAGAGGACAGCGCAAGCTCGCGCCAGCCAGCCGCGCACTCGACTCCTCCCAGTCCCCGGCTGCGTCCGAGCAGCCAGCCTGGCTTGGGGGAGGCGAGCGCGCGGCTTGACTCACACGAGCAGCTCCGCTGTCCTCAGGAGACTGCTTCGCCTAGGTGAAAGCACTCTCCTCGACCCCCCCTCGAAGTAGGTTCATTCACGTGGTGAGGGGGGCCCTGGCTTTTCTTCTTCGTTCTTACGAAGAATAAGAGCCCGGGCCCTGACGGATCACCTGCAAACCTTTCGATTTAAATGGCGTGGATATTTTCACTTTCATACAAATTTCTTGGACCTGGTAAATAGGAAAAGGTATCATAGCTGGGATTGGGTTTATATCCGAAGCTAAATAGTGAGAACCGTGGCAGGACCATCAACTGCCCGATAATGTTCGGACCTGAGTTTTCAGGCGGAACTATTCTACGGGACTGGACCACGGATTCCAGGGGTCTAGTTCTGGGAATAGGACTCTCGGCATTCTGTCCGGTTTGCCCATAATGTGATTAGGGTGGGGATGATTGTATTCTAGTAATGCTCTCAGTCCTATCAAGCGGGTTGGCTTACACTTGAGCCACTCTAATCATGTTGTGCCATCCCCTTTGGGGTAGGGTAGGGATGCGGACATTTGGGAGTCGGTTCTCACTTGTGCCATTAGTGGAGGAATGAACTCCATGAAAGGCTGATGATATCTTTTAAGGTTTTAGGTGTTTTTTTTTTTTTTTTTTTTTTTTTTTTTTAATATCTCTCCAATACTTTTATCTTTATGGACAGTATAAATAAGGATATAAGTACCCTGGACCCTGTGATGATAACCAATCGGCACAGACAAAGACCTCTGCAACCTCGTCTCGGAATACGGCGTCACGGAAAAACCCAAATAAACATTCCAGTGTAATAACACTGAAACCCTATGCTCCAGTACGGAGCAAAGGTAAATTTAATGGAAATGGTGATTGTGAAATTTGACCAGGAATATATGAACAGTCACTTATGACAAATATTTGACCTTTAGCCTGGAAGAACCAAATTGTGACATTTTCAATGTATACAGGGATATTTTAAAGTGTTGTGGCCGAGAGCCTAAGATTAGTCCTGAAGGTAAAGGAAAGCTGACGGTTGAATCTACCTCAGCTAAAGAAAGTGAAAATCTAAAATCATTGTCTCGCCTTGGAGGAGTCAAAGTGGAATGTGCCATTACATGCCTATTGGAACCACTCCAAGGGTATGATATTTGCCCCACAGCTCATGACATATTCTGAGGAAAAGTTAGTGGAAGAATTGAAAGATCAAGGAGTAATAAAAATAAAAAGAATGAAGAAAAAAGTAAATGGAGCCCTAGTCCCACTTCCCAACTTGATAATCACTTTTAATTCCGCTCGATTGCCTAATATAGTGAAGGCAGCCTGGTTACGCTTCAAGGTCAAACAATACATCCCAAGGCAGAGGAGATGCTTTCATTGCCAGGAATTTGGACACATGTTAGGGTCATGCAGGCAGAAACTGCAAGGCAAACCTGCCATTTGTGTCAAGTGCAGCGAACCAGAGCATGGCATATGTAACAAGCATGCCAGGTGTGTACATTGTGGAGAGAATCACCCTTCATCTTCAATAAATTGTGATGTATACATCATGGAAAAGGAGATTCAATCATTAAGGGTAACTGAACGACTTACATTTAGAGAGGCAAGAGAGAGAGTATTAAACTTATATGTTAGACCAGGAATATCCTTTGCCAGTGTAGCCGCCAACCGGAGAAAGAATATAAATGGTGCAAAGGCCAATCTAAACAAAACACCAGTGATGACTCGTAACCGAGCCTCTTCGGAGGCTGTGCCAGTGATGGCTGGCACTTCTGCCTCTTTGGAGGCTGTGCCAGTGACTGCTGGCACTTCTGCCTCTTTGGAGGCTGTGCCAGTGGTTGCTGGCGTTCCTGCCTCCTTGGAGGTTGCGCCAGTGGTTGCTGGCGTTCCTGCCTCTTCAGAGGCTGCTCCAGTGATTGCTGGCGGTTCTGCCTCTTCAGAGGCTGCGCCGGTCATTGCTGGTGCTTCCGGCCTCTTTGGAGGCTGCGCCAGTGGTTGGTGACGCCCCGCCTCTTTGGAGGCTGCGCCAGTCATTGCTGGCGCTCCCGACTCATCGGAGGCAGTGCCGGATGTAGCTGGCACTGCTGATCTTCACACCCCTCCTCAGGAGACATCAGCTTTGTCTGGTGTCCCTGAAACCGACAACCCCTAAAAGGAAGGCGCTACAAACAATCGGTCTCCTTCTAGAAAAAAAGGAGCAAGGTAGCAAGCTGAAAGTGCTTAAAAGAGGCTCCAATATTACAGCCTCTAAAGGAAAATAAAATTCATTAACTTTCTCCAGTGGAACTGTCAGGGATTGAGAGCAAAGTGGGAAGAATTGAGACTGCTTATATCAGAAGTGTCTCCTGTTTGTATAGCTCTGCAGGAGACCATGATTAGTAACAACATGTGCCCCAGCCCACAAGAGTATACATCTTATTACTCCACCTATAATTTAAATAGGGGAAGTCATGGTGGTGTCGTTTTTGTATGTTCGAAATGATACCCTCAAAAATCCTATTAATATCCAGTCAGCTTTGCAAGTAATAGGTGTACAGATCCATCTTCAAAGAAAATATACAGTATGCTCTATCTATCTACCACCAAATGAAGTCTTCCCAATCAATGAATTTAAATCTCTTATCCAACAGTTACCACGTCCCTTTATTATTTTGGGAGATATGAATTGCAGAAGCCCTCTTTGGGGTGATATTGTCACCAACCAAAGAGGAAGGTGCCTAAGTTCCATCATAAAAGGTGAAAATGTGGGGATCCTCAACTCTGGGGAGTCTACACATTTTCACGTTCAAACAGGCACGCTATCGGCAATTGATCTATCTATATGTAGTGATGACTGCCTTATAGATTTTAATTGGAGAGTTATAAATGATAGATTCACCAGTGACCATTTCCCAATAGTGGTGAGTTCAGCATCAAGTCCTCCATCTTCCAGGATACCTAGATGGAATACAAAAAAAGCTGATTGGGCAACATTCCAGGAGCAAAGCTCAATAGATGACTCTGCTGATGACTTTCCCAGCGTAGATGATGCTCTTGAATTTTTAAGTACAATATTGTTCTCGGCTGGTCTTCAGTCCATACCCAGGACATCAGGCGTATTTATCCGCCGACCGGTTCCCTGGCGGACTCGTAAATGCCAGGAAACTTAGAACTATGAGGTCTGCATACACAAGATACCGTGAGACGAAAATGTGAGTATTACCGTGTAGAATTTCGAAAAGCAAGAGCTCATTTTCGTTTGGAAATCAAAAAGCACGAAAAGAATTTTGGACAATCTTTATTTCTTCAATAAATTCAAAAACTCCTCTAACACTAGTTTGGAAGAGAGTTAGAAAAATAGCAGGCAAGTTTACTCCCTGTCAACCTCCAGTTATCAAGATCAATGGTTGTGAGGTAGCAGACCCCCAGTTAGTTGCAAATGAGTTTGGTAATCATTTTGCTAATGTTGCAAAGAAAAACGATGATCGACCATACTCTGCTCAATGACAGCAGATGGAAGAAGTTGAAATAGATTTTAATACGTTGAGACATGAGAAATACAATGATCCTGTTTACGATGAGGGAATTTCTATCGGCCCTAAATAAATGTAATGAATCAGCTCCTGGACTGGATGATATAACGTATTCAATGATTAAGCAAACCCCTGAAAATACCAAACAATTCATATTGAGCCTTATTAACAGAATTTACAGGAGCATATCTTCCTAAGATCTGGGAGATGTTAAAATTATTGCCGTTTGCGAAACCTGGAAAAGACTCGTTTAAAGTAGAAAATAATCGTCCAATTGCACTATCATCATGTTTGTGCAAGATCATGGAAAAAATGGTAAACACACCTTGATGTGGTACTTAGAACGGGTAAATATCTGTCCCCAGCACAGTGTGGCTTGTGAAGCATGCACTCCACAACTGATGTTCTACTTCGAATGGAGTCTTCAATATGTGAAGCTTTTGCCAACAAGCAACATCACATCACGGTCTTCTTTGATTTGGAGAAGGCTTATGATACAACATGGAGATATGGCATTTTGAGGATCCTTCATGAATGTAACCTGAGAGGCAAGTTTGCCCCTCTTCATTAAGGTTTTATTAAAAATAGGCTATTTCGGGTCCTGGTTGGAGCAACAATGTCAGAAGTATTCAGTCAAGAAGAAGGAGTACCACAGGAAGTGTTTTAACCGTAACATTGTTTGCCTTGGCAGTCAATGGGGTTTCAAAATAATTCCTTCAGATATAACATATACCCTTTTTTGTTGACGACCTTTCAATCTCCTTTGCAGCTTCAAGGATGGCAGTGGCTGAACGTCGCCTTCAGCTCTGCATTGACAATATAGTGAAGTGGGCTGAGGTTAATGGTTTTAAATTTTCTACTAATAAAACGGTAACTATGCACTTTTGTCGCATAAGAGGATTTCAGAGATCTATTTATTCATAGGCAAAAGAATTCCATGTAGGTGAAACGAGGTTCCTTGGGTTGATTTTCGATAGTAAGCTGACCTGGATCCCAAATCTGAAGTATATTAAGGCCAAATGCTTTGAAAGCGATGAATTTGCTGAAAGTTCTGTCTCATACTGTGTGGGGTGCAGACAGAACTCAGATGTTGAATTGTATAAAGCCCTGGTCTTTTCAAAATTAACGTATGGATTAGAAGTTTTACGTCTGCAAAGCCCAATAGCCTTAAAATGCTCAACTCGATTCATTATGGTGGGGTTTTATTTGTGTACAGGAGCATTTAAATCATCTCCATTGAAGCATGTTGGTAGATGCTGGTGAGGTGCCACTGGATCTTCATTACAAGCGTCTGCTGGTTCAGAGCTGGTATAGATTCCAGAGGCTACCTAAGTCTTTGACCAATTTATGTATGAGAAGGGAAAGGCATTGGCATTATTATGAAAATCATCCCAAGCAACCGCATCCGTTTGCTTTTAGAATAAACTTGATTCTCAGGAATTAAATATGCCTCAGGTGAAGATTCTACCAGTAAAGTATTCTGTTATTCCCCTGGAAATTTCCAGTTAGAATTCTGCAAGTATTTTAATTTCACCAAGTCAGAATTGTCATGTGAGGCCATGCGGTCAATATTTTAGAACATTCGATGGAACATGGCACCTACACACCAATCTTCACGGATGGCTCAAAGTCTGATGCTGGCGTCGGCTTTGGTGTAGCCTTCCCTGATATAGAGAGGAGTGGAAGGTTATCATCCGTTGCCTCAATTTTTACTGCCGAGATAAATGCAATTTTAAAAGCTTTAAAGGTGATTTTAATTCATAATGGAAACAATTTTATTATATATAGTGATTCCTGCTTTGTGTACTTCAGGCACTGGAATCTTTTAATCCTTTAAACCCCTGATTTTAGAAGTATTAGAATGGTTGTTTTTATTGAAAGAAGAGAAAGAAGTTAAGTTCTGTTGGGTGCCTTCCCATGTTGGGGTGGATGGGAACAGTAAAAGCAGACCAACTAAGCGAAATCAGCGGTCAACTCTCCAGAACCCACAAGATGCCTACTACCATATCGGGATGTATATCCTGTAGTAAGACAAACAATAAAAAAGCGTTGGCAGTCCCAGTGGGAGAATATTTTAACAAATAGAAAAATGCGTAGTATTGCATCATCTGTGTCTCCTTGGTCATATCCCCATATGCCAAGGAGACAGGAGACAATGCTATGCAGGTTGAGGATTGGACATACAAGACTGGCATGGGTTCTTGATGTCCCGTGAGAATCCTCCAACCATAGAAGGCTGTGCTGTACCCCTGAGTGTGGGACATTTGCTGGTTGAATGTCCCACACTTAGGAATTTGAGACAAAGGTTCCTGTCTTGGGGACGAGATGAAGTTGATAATTTTAATCTTGCTACAATCCTTGGAAAGGATTGTAACACTCAGCAATTGTATACTTTTATGTTGGAGGCGGGCCTTCTGAAGAAAATTTAGCTTGTATATAGAATATATGAAGAAATTTATTTATATACATATCAGATATTTTTATATGAAATTTATTTTAAACGTATTTCTTTTTATTCAAATATTTATATGCATACCTTTTAGATATTTTTATATGGATTTTTTTTTATATACATAACTTTTAGATATTTTTATATGAAATTTATTTTAAACTTAATTTTTATATTTAAATTTGTTTCGGTGTCAATAACCTAGATGTTATGACACCAGATTTAATAAACAAATCAATCAATCAATCTCCTCGACCCGGGCTGCCATCACCACTGCGGGTTGGTGACCGCTCCCGGCCCGCTGCCCCTGTTGGTTCTGCCAGCAAGGCCAGTGGGTGCACCCGATCCTCCTCGCCTGTTCCCTCTACTTCCTGGGCTCCTTCCAAGGGGCACGAGTCGGACAGGAAGAGCTCTGACGAGTTCTACCTCGGGGGCATATGTTCCTGGCTCGGTTCTCGGTTCGACCAGGTCTTACGCCTGCGTGGTGCAGGAAGGATCACGGGGGTCTGCCGAGGTTCTTCCTCCTGCAGAGAGAGTAGATCGGGAGGACCGCACCCTGGAAGGACTCGAGGGTCCTCTTCCCCATGATGCGGACACCCCTGAGATACAGAGGACGTTTGCAGAGGTTATTACACTGATTCGTCAGCACAATGACCTTGGGGAAGGGACCACGGCCTCAACTGTGGATTGTCCATCGCGCTTTGAATCCTACTGGGGACCCAAGAAGGAACCCAAGGCTTTGGTGGGGCTGCCGTGGTCCACGCTTACCGAAGGGGTCCTCGACCAGGTGAATGGTCATGTGTCTGGGCAAGACAATTCACTTAGATTGAACCGCTCGGACAAGCTTCTTTTTCCCCCCCCCTCTGCCTCGCCAGAAGTGCTTCTACACACCATCGGAGAGGACATTGCCACCTAAACAGGTTGACCCGGACCTGGTACATCTGGATCCGGGTCTTACGTTGCAGCAGCTTACTGCAGAGAGCATCTCTCTCTCAGCAAGAAGCCGCAATGCTGGAAGCCACCGCCATGGCGGCCTTCCAGGCAGTCTCCTGGCTCGATCTGTGGTCCTTCACAGTATCGAAGGTAGCTGCTTCCTCGGACACTATCGTGCCTGGGGAGGACCCCGCCTTTGGGACACTTTGCCAGTCTGGGGTAGGGCCATCTCCTACCTCACCCACCAGATGGCAAACCTGTGGGCAAACCTGGTCCTGAAGTGGAGAGATGCCGTTCTCTCTCACTTCTCCAGGTCTGTAGGATCCGAGTCAGCAGTGACCCTGCGGAATGGACCGTTGCTGGGTTCCGCCTCTTTCTTCCCTAGGGAGTTGGTGAACGCCGCGGTGGACAAGCGCTGGCTCGATGACATCGACCGGCTTGTCCACCAGGCAGTGGCCAAGACCTCTGGGTCTTCGCATTCCACTGCGGCCATGCCCTCGGGCCAGGCTGGTACTTCCTCGGCCCCTAAGAAGTCCCAGTCTTCGAAGGGGTCCCGTGGGAACACCCAGCCTTCTTCTTCCTCTAGAAAGAGCAGGTCTTCCCACCCATATCAGCCCACTTTCCAATCCGGTAAAGGGGGCAAGGGGAAGAAGAGAAAACACTAGGGGCGGCGTTCCCCCCTAAAAGCTGCCAAAGGGCGGGGGGGTGCCTGTCGAGCCATTGGGCAACATGGCAGCGACACGGAGCCGAGACCTGGATAGTGGATGTCCTTCGGTCCATCTCCGCACGTACGTCCAAGGAACTCCAAAGGACACCGCACTACAGCAAGAAGTGCAAGCCATGCTGAGCAAGGGTGCTGTGGAAGTCATGTCAGACCAGTCTCCAGGCTTTTACAGCTGCATCTTTCTCGTAGAGAAAGCCTCAGGTGGATGGAGGCCAGTCATAGACCTCTCTCCCTTGAACTGATTCGTTCGCCAGACTTGGTTCACGATGGAAACAGCACGATCCGTGCTCGCTTCCATCAGGGAGAACGACTTCATGCTTACGGTGGCCTTGAAGGATGCGTATTTCCAAATACCCATTCATCCGTCCTCTCGCAAGTACCTCCACTTTGTCCTCAGGGAGATGGTCTTCCAATTCAGGGCACTTTGCGTCGGGCTCTCGACCGCTCCCCAGATGTTCATGAGAGTCTTCTCTCTCGTGTCAGCTTGGGCCCACTCTCACGGGATGTGTCTACTGAGGTATCTCTACGACTGGCTGGTCTTGGCAAGCTCCAGCTCGCAATTGCTGCAGGACAGGGATCAGCTCCTCGAGTTTTGCCACGATCTTGGGATCCTGGTAAATCTTGAGAAGTCAGATCTCATCCCCAAGCAGAGGATAAAATACTGTACCTGGGCATGCTGATAGACTCTATGGCAGCGAAAGTCTTTTCCTCAGACTCTCGTATCAGCAGGTTCAGGCAGGTAGCACAGCTGTTCCTGTCACAACAGGAGCAGCCAGCCCGGCAGCGGCAAGTCGTCATCGGTCACCTGTCGTTGCTGGAGAAGCTAGTACCTCGTGGGCGTCTTCACCTGCGGTCTCTACAGTGGAGACTAAAGGAGTATTGGTCCCAGTCCCGAGACCCCCCCAGTCCTTCCTCATTCCTCTTTCCGAGGAGGTGAGGGAAGACCTTTGCTGGTGGATGGATGACAGGGACCTCTTGATAGGAGTATCCCTGCATACTCCTCCTCTGGACATGCTGCTGTTTTCAGATGCATCGACCGAGGGATGGGGCACACACCTGGAGTAGTTGCTGACTTCGGGAGTGTGGCACCAAGACGACAAGCACCTTCACATCAACTCAACATCCTGGAACTCAAGGCAGCCTTCCTGGCTCTCCAAGAGTTCTGGGATCGAGTGATGGGACATTCTGTGGTACTGATGGGTGACAATACTACGGTAGTGGCATACGTCAACAAGCAGGGGGGCCTAGTGTCCCTCCTGCTCCACCAGTTTACAATGCAGGTGCACGAGTGGGCCGTGGCTCACTCGGTAGAGCTGTCAGCCAGGTACATTCCAGGCAAGAGGAATGTCGTGGCAGACAAGCTCAGCTGCCAGAACCAAGTGATAGGAAACGAATGGTCCCTTCACTTGGAAGTGACAGAAAGGCTATTCAACCTGTGGGGGCATCCAGCCATTGACCTGTTCGTCACCCAGTACAACAGAAAACTCCAGGTCTTCTGTTTTGTTGTGCCGGACCCATGGGCCACTGCGGAGGACGCGTTCCAGCACCCGTGGGACAACCTCGACGTGTACGCCTTTCATCCGTTCTGTCTGATTCACCGAGTGATCAACCGTGCAATGATCACTCCGAATCTTAGGATGATTCTGGTGGCACCCAAATGGCCGCAGGCCGTTTGGTGTCCCGACCTGCTAGCTCTCCTCTCCAAGGCGCCGAGAGAGATTCCCCAATGGCCCAACCTGCTGTGTCAACCCCACATAGAGCGGTACCACCAGGCAGTGCAGTCCCTGTGTCTTCATGGCTGGAGGTTATCCACCATCTCTTGCGAGCGAGAGGCTTTTTGCGTTGCGCAGCAACAGAGATGGCAGGGTACCTCAGATGATCCTCCGCAGTGCTCTACCAGGGAAAGTGGTCCGTCTTCTGTGGTTGGTGTCGTCGACAGGGTATCTCTCCTGTCGGAGCTAATATTCAGCAGGTCGTGGACTTCCTCGTCTTCCTTTGCCGAGATAAGCTTCTATCTGTTTCAGCTGTAAAAGGCTACCGCGCCGCACTTGGCCTAGTCTTGCGGCTGAAAGGAGTAGACATCTCTTCTTCCTTCGAGATTTCCCTACTAATGAGAAGCTTCGAAAGGTCTTGCCCACCCAGGGATCGCAGGCCCCCTGCATGGGATGTGACTCTCATTCTAAGGAGCCTGACTCATGCGCACCCTACGAGCCTTTACGAGAGTCAACAGACAGGGATCTGACCCTCAAGACCGTCTTCCTGCTGGCCCTGGCATCGGCAAAGAGAGTTGGCGAACTACACAGACTTTCCTTTGAGTTAAAGCACTCGAGGTTATGGGGATCAGTTACCCTCGATTTCATCCTGGATTTCGTAGCAAAGACTGAATCCTTCGGTCCCTGACACACGGTTCGAGTCCTTCACGATCTCCTCCCTAGAGGACTTTGTAGGTAATGAACCAGACAAGATGCTACTGTGTCCTGTTAGAGCGCTGCGGCACTATCTGAAGAGGACTCGACGTCTCCGGCCTGAGTGTCGATGACTCTTCGTAAGTATTGGCTCGACCAAGAAAGAAGTGTCCAAGAACACCATCTCCTTCTGGCTTCATGTGATGATAAGAAGAGCGTATTCTGCTGCAGGAGAAGACAAAACCTGTATGCTTTGTCCGAGAGCTCACGAAGTCCGCAGCATTGGTCCATCCCTCGCATTCCGGAAGAACAAGTTAGTTGTGCAGGTGCTGAAGGCAGACATGTGGTCCCAACAGACTACTGTACCTTCACCTCCTTCTACCTCCGGGATGTTGCTGACAAGTCCTTGGGCACTTTTTCCTTGGGTCCTGTGGTGGCTGCTCAACAGGTTGTGTAGCTTACCCAGCTCCTCTAACAGGACAGGTTGCATCTCGCCTAAGATGTACGGTTGTGATTGGGAGGATGAATGTAGTGACTGGCCTCTCTTCTTTCTCCCCATCCTGGCTCTCTTCCCACGGGCAGAGCGCAGACGTGCCGTTACATGCTGGATCTGGCGGTCGATGCAGGTAAGCACCCAATGGGAGCTCCCGTTCTATTTTCCGTTCAGGTTAATAGAAGCAACCCCATCCTTCTCCTTGCAAGGTGGGGAGGGAGACCATGACTATAAGACAAATCCAGTGCTTTTGATTGCCTTTATGTCATCCGACTCCAAGTTCTTCCTAGCCTACTTTGCATGAACTGACGTTTCCTCTTCCAAGCAAAGGGACCCAGAAGTCTGACAACTGATCCCGCGTTTCTTACAACCCGATCATTTTGTCAGAGGTAGTTTTTCCCTTCCTCGCTTTATCGACCAGGAAGGGAAGACAAGGTGGTGAACCCCAGTCAGTTCAGGAGACTCACTCAGATTCCTCCGTCCAACCAGTAAGTCTTCTAATGTAAAGGACCGAGGGTTTGTATATTGTGTCGGAATAAATCATAATTTTTAAAAGTAAATTGTATTTTTCCTAACTATACAAACCTGAGGTCCTTTACATTTTATACCCACCTCATGCCACCCCTCAATCTCATACCTGGGCCGAAAGGCAAATTGGAATGTTTACATCTGGGCAGGTGGTACCCCTGCCTCCGGGACAGGTAGTTAACTGCCTAACCACCTTGTTTGAAGTTCAACGGCCGTTTCCAGCCTACGCCTGAAAGTAATCGTAATGTAAAGGGCCGAGGGTTTTTATAGTTAGGAAAAATACAATTTACTTTAAAAAATTGTGATATTTCTGTTATTCCTTAGAAAAGTTAGGGACTGTCGTATTCAGCTATTACTGGGTACCGCTCAGTGCTTAGCAGTACATTTAGCTTCCATCTCCCAGAGATTTCTACTAGCAAAATCGTCCATGATTTATTGCGTTCTTTTAAGATTGAACGTCCTGTTTTGCCGAATCGGGCTCCTCCTTGGGATTTGTCGGAAGTACTTCATTTTCTGCATTCCCCTGCCTTTGAACCCATTGAAGTTCTAACTTTAAGACAGCTGACTAAGAAGGTGCTTTTTCTTACAGCCTTAGATGCAGCGAAAAGGGTGGGTGAACTTCAGGCGATTTCTAGGTTGGTCTCTTTTGTAGAAAATGATATGCATTTGTCTTTTTACTGGAATTTGTGGCGAAGTCGGAGTCGGAAGTTAACCCTCTTCCTCGTTTGTTCAGAGTTCTTTCTCTGCAAGAGTTTGTTCCTGGCGACCCAGCGGAGATGTATTTATGCCCGGTGCGAGCATTGAAAGTTTGTCAAGGGTGGAAAAACTCCGTCTTCGTCCACACACTTTTGGACTCTCCGCGGAATCCTTCCCATTCTCTGTCAAAGAACGCGATCAGTTACTTTCTGAGGGAGGTAATTTCCCAAGCCTCTCCGGGTTCTTCTTCTCCATAGTCTTCAAGCCCGGTCTTACCCCAAGCAGACAGCATTCGAAGTGTTGCCACTTCATCTTCCTTTCTAAGGAATTATTCAGTATCTTCTATTCTGGAAGCGGCAACTTGGGAATCCGTCTCAGTATTTACTTCCTTTTATTTAAGAGATATTCAATTTGCCTCGTTGGAGGGGTATTCGCTTCATCCATTTGTAGCGAGCTAACTCTATCATATAGGGTGCGTTCATTTTAACTGAGGGAGCATTCTCATAGTTCGTTATTGCGACTAACTCTATTATGTAGGGTGCGTTCCGTTTAACCGAACGGATATCCTTTTAGCCCGTTGGTTTGTAGGTTAACCAGATAGAAGAATTCCTTGTTAGGCAGCAGTGATAGCATAACCACAGGGAATTAGGTTAGTACGTTTTCTTTAACTTCGTAGTCTCGGATAGTTTTCCCTACAAGAGTCAAGGGGGTGCTCGAGTAGGTTAGGCTTCTCGTCAACGCCGAGATACTTTCTCGCCGGTCGGTCGTCTGACACTTCCTCAACCCAGACGGGTTACCCGGAGGGACAGCGGCTCTGCACACTGCTTCACTTCCCTCCATACATGAGAAGCTATGAATAGCCACATAGGAGGTCGACGGATGGAGACAAGACTGACCTGACTGACGATCAAAGTACTCTCCAGTATGTCTCTTCACTGAAAACATCAATCGTTATGGTGAGTGTAGAAATAAACAGATAGCCTATGCAGGACAGATTGGTGAGCTACCATCTCTGAGGTTGGTAAAGGGGCGTGCAATAGAATTGGTCCCTCCTCCTCTTAATGTTGTTAATCGGGCTAATTCAGGTGTTCATAATAAAACTAAAATTGCAGTACCTACCTGAACACCTGAGTGATTCCCACCCTCCTTTCCCCACGTCAATTTGACCTTGAATAAAGCAATTGATGAAAAGTGGGCTTGTCGGCACACACCTGTGTCAGTGTTACCAACCATTTGTTGTGGTAGCTCAATGACAAGATTTTACCTGCAGCATTGGTAACGCTGGCTGGTAAAATTCCCAATAGGGGGATTGGTAATTGAGGTTGTTCGGGCTAGTGGGATTAAGGGCTAATTCAGGTGTTCAGGTAGGTGTTAAAATATTAGTTTTATTATGAAAACTTCATTTTTATTTAAGTAACTTACCAAATAATTACATAGCTGAATTCCACATTGATTGGAGGTGGGATGAATGGACACATACTACCCCAAAAAAAACTCTGATATGGAGAATTTGGAATAGAAAGTTAGCTAGCATCTTGAAATGCTTGTTGTAACCTTACCTGGCGAGGGAGCAATGGCAGACAGGTACTGCCTCTGGTCGAAGCTCCTCTCAAACTGTAGCTGAGTGGCGGTAGAGCCAAGAGTCACCTCTACTTGAGTGGGTGCTTTGCAACGTAGGTTAATTGAAGGTTGCTAAAGCTTACAGTCCAAAAGGGTCACATAAATATGGGGATATGCCCTTGCCTTGGGCACAGTACAATAGAACAAGAAAGACCAGATAAAACCAACCTACACCACCACGAAATTTTAGCCAAAACCATAAAATACAGATTAGTGACACTCACAACTCAGTGTTCACCAGACTTCCCAAGAAGTGCAAATATATTTATTCAAGGAGAGTGGATAGAGGAAAAAGAAGGCGTTCCTCTTATCATTCATCCCCCCAATACCATGCCAGCTGCGAAGAACAGACCTAAAGCACTGCATTTTTTGTATACTGTTGCAATGTCCCATAAGTAAAACATCGCAAACACTGACTTGCACCTCCAAAATGTTGTTTGCAAAATTGAAGAGAGAGACAGATTATGTTGAAAGCCAAAGACGTTGCCACGGCTCTTATTTCATGAGCCTTTACTTTACATAAGGGCAGTAAATCATCTTAACCCCCGAATGTGCTTCTGAAATCATGGATCTTAGAAAGAATGATAATGCATTCTTGGACAAAGGACGGCTGGGGTCTTTCACATAACACCAAAGATTCGAGGCCGAACCTCTAAGGTTTTTGTTTCTTTTAAGGCATACTCTCAAGGCTCTTACAGGACAGAGGACTTTCTCGTGATTGGATGGACCGAATAATTCGGACAGGCTCTTGATTGAGAAGGAGCAAGGCCAAGGGTTAGTCGGGTCTTCATTCTTGGCCAAAAAATCCAAAATCAGTGAGTATACAGCATTGCCTTATGAGAAACCTACCCTTTTATTGATGGCATAAAGCTCATTGGCTCTCTTGGCTGTAGCCAGTGCCATCAAAAATAAGGTCTTCTTCATCAGATTCCGAAGTGACGATGAATCCAAAGGTTCAAATGGCGGTTCTGACAGCTATTTAAGGACCACGTCCAAGTTCCAAGAGATTCTGAGGGTTTTGCTTGTTTACTTGTATTAAAATGTTTTATTAAATTACTGATGTCTTGGTTTAAGAGAGGTCTACTCCTCTGTGTTTAAATACTGAACTCAACATCTCTCTAACCCTTGATGGTAGATGTTGAGAGTCCTTTCGCAGTTCTAAGATGTAATAGAAAATCTGGAATTTGGGCTACAACGTTTTAGAAGAGGAGATATTTCGCTCCCTGCACCACTTCCGAAGGACTGCCCACTTGGCTTGGTAGACTGCAGAAGATTGTTGCCTACATTTAGCAATAGCCTCTGCAGCCTTCCTTGAAAATCCTTTCGCTCTGACAAGCTCCCTGACAGTCTGAAGCCTGTCAGAGTGAGAGTGGATAACCCTTGATGGAATCGAAGAAAGTGCGGCTTCTTGAGTAGATTTCTCTTCTGTGGAAGTAGCCTTGGGAAGTCTGTCAAAAGGCCTAACAGATTGGGAACCACTCTGTGTGTGGCCAAAAGGGAGCGACTAAAGTCATTGACATGTTGTGTGTGTTGAACTTTTTCAACACTTCCTTTACCATGCTGAAGGGAGGGAAGGCGTAAAGGTCAAGATTCGACCAGTCTTGCAGCATGGCATCTGCTGCCCATGCTTGCGGATCCGGAGCCGGGGAACAATACAACAGATGATGATGGTTCCTTGACGTCGCGAACAGGTCTATTGACGGCTTTCCCCATGGCTTCCACAGGTCGGTGCACACTGGTGGATTGAGTGTCCATTCCGTCAGTAGAACCTGTTTGCTATGATTCAGTTTGTCTGTAAGGATGTTCATCCTCCCCTGAATGAAACGGGTCACTAATTGGGTCTCTTAGCTCCTTGCCCAGAGAAGAAAATCTTTTGTTGTTTCGTAGAGCATAGAAGAATGAGTCCCTCCTTGATTCTTGATATAAGCCTGGGTGGTCATGCTATCTGAATGGACTGCTACTGTCTTGTTAAGGTTTGCGTTGCAAAATGCTGAAGTGCAAGATGAATCTCTTTTAATTCCTTTACATTGATGTGGGGGTTTCTTTCGGTAGGAGACCAAGTTCCTGAAACCTCCATATTGTTGAGAAGGACTCCCCAGCCCATATCCGAAGCGTCTGAGTATAACATCAGGTCGGGGTTCATTGGAGCCAGTGGCTTTCCTGTTGCAAGTCTGTCTTTCGCCAGCCACCACCGAAGGTCCTCTTTTATCTGGGGAGTGATGTTGAAAACAAATGAATACGGGAACAACTTCCTTTGCCAGTTGGCCTTGAGGAAAAATTGCAGTACTCTTGTGTGTAGCATGCCTAACGGAACAAACTTCTCTATGGAAGAGAGGGTTCCCAGAAGATTCATCCATGCGTTGGCTGAGCAGGAGGGACGAGTTACGAAGTCTTGGACTTTTCCGCGACAATTTAGGATCATTTGTTGGGATGGAAAAGCCTGAAAACTCAGAGAGCCTATCACTATCCCCAAATATAGAATAGAATAGACTGAGTTGGGACCAGCTGCGACTTCTTGAAGTTTATTAAAAGGCTTAAATCTTGAGTGAGACAAAGAGTTTTCTGCAGGTCCTCCGTGCACTGAGATCTCGAGGGGGAGCATAGGAGCCAATAATCCAGGTACACAGAGATGTTTGTCCCTATGAGATGTTATTCTTTCTCAAGCTGTAGATTTGTGACGGGCAAGGGGGCTCTCGAACGAGGGGAAATCATTCCCCCTGTTTGACTCTAAATGTCTCTCTCTGTCCTCTTTTTCTTTTACTCCCTTTTTACTTCTTCCTCCAGCTTATTTTTCAGTTCTCTTCCATCTTCCTATCCACCCACTATGACTACCGCTTCTATTTATGTATATGTATGTGTGTGTATATGTATATGTATATATGTGTGTATATATATGTATATACAGTATATGTATATTTTCCAACTCTTTGGCTTACATAGTGTGAATATTTCCATCTTCATTAAATTTCCTGTCTGTGTGAAAGGAAAGGGCATCATACCTTGGATTGGGGTTCATGTTCGAAGCTAAATGTGGGAACTGTGATTGGGAGCGTCACCCAATCCGATGATGTTTGGACCAGAAGGGTGTTAGTATGATGTCATATTGACACCCTGAAGGCGGAACTATCCCTGAGATCAGCCCATGGATTCCAGGGGTGGGCTGTTATTAGGGGTAGGACTCCTGGCATATTTTCCGGTATGCCCACCAACATAGTCAGAGTGGGGATGATTGTATTCTAGTAATAGTCTCGGTCCCAACAAGCGGGTTAGGCTTACACTTGTGCCTCTTTGGTATGTTGGTGCTATCCCTTTTTGGGTAGGGTAAGGGGTGGACATCTGGGAGTCAGTTCCTACTGGTGTCATCAGCCGAGAATAGGGCCCCATGAAAAGTCAATGGTGCCTCTTCAGTGTTCACCAGCAGTTTTTTTTTTTTTTTTTTTTTTTTTTTTTTTTTTTTTTTTTTTTCATGGAAGGTCCCCATGTTGAAATTAGTACCCCTGGGCCAAATGACAATCAGCCATGGTTGTGACCCAATGCCAGGCAAGAAGGAATACAGCCAGGAATCCCCAACAAAAAGCATCTGGTTCCAGTATTGTCACACTGGAACCATTTGCAATAAAGAAAAGCAAGAAGTATGAAATAGTTCCTGGGGTCTTTGTACCCAACTCATATGAAAAATATCTAAATTTGAAGCTTAATGGTGACAATATTGATATTTTGAGGTAAACTGGAAATTGTAAAATGTGGCAGACAACCGAAAATATCCCCTCAGAACAGTAATATGCTCCTGGTAGAGAGTATCTCCCCAGAGAAAGCATGAAGTTGATGAGTTTGTCGGCCCTTGCAGGGAGTTACGGTGGAGTGCACTCCCCACTCCAGCTTGAACTGCAGCAAGGGTTTGATTTATGCCCCTCAGCTAATGGGTTTCTCTGAGGAGAAACTTTCAAATGAATTGAAAGATCAGGGTGTAATCAAGGTGAACAGGATCACAAAGAAGGTGGATAGAGATCGGATGCCTCAACCTACCGTGATATTGACATTCAATACGCTAAGACTCCCAGAGTATGTCTCTGCAGCCTGGCATAGATACAAAATAAAACAGTACATCCCAAGGCTCAGAAGGTGTTTCCATTGCCAACGTTTCGGACACACCCTTCAGACTTGCCGGTCCAAAATACAAGGAAATCCCACGGTTTGTGTCAAGTGTGGAGATGATGAGCATGGTATGTGCACAAGGGAACCTAAATGTGTTCACTGTGGTGACGGACATGCATCATCATCTCAACAGTGTGATATATATTTATTTGAAAAAGAAATTCAGGCAGTGATAAGGATAGTGATGGAAAGGATAACGGCCCGGTTTTAAGGCTTTTCAAATATATTCATCAAGAGAGACGGAAGAAATATGGCCCCAAAATGGCAGAATAATCATAATTTCAAGGTTTTTGCTAAAATTAGTAAGAGTTTACATCGTTTTGCATTCAAAGTAAGGTTTTCTTATGATTTTTGACGATTTTCGACGATTTTCCGGCTTACGAAAAACGGAACCCAAACCTTAGTAGCAAAACTTAGAAACCAGAAAGAGACAAATAAACTAATGAAAATAAGAAGCACAAAGGTAGAGTCAAAAAGAATCGCTGAAAAGATGCCTAACAGATTCATCAGAATCTATTGATGATGGTAATGCGAAGACAAGGTTCAGTAGAACCAATAAGGAAGATGCCAACATAGAGCTCAGAAAAATTGAAGTGTCAGTTGAGACAACCTCCACCATCTGCCTCTTTGGAGGCGGGGCCAGCACTCGCCGGCCCGGTGCCAGCTTCTGTTGGTGCCAACTCCTCTTTGGAGGACAAACCAGCAGATGCTGGTCCCCCAGTGCCAGTCCTTGCTGGTGCTTCTGCCTCTTTAAAGGCAGAGCTGGCTACTGCCAGCAATAGCAAGACAGTTGAGGAGGCCTCTTTAGGGAACACCTCTGCTCTCTCCGTCTCGATTGAGACGGAGAGAAAAGAAACTAAAAACCGCTCAGTGTCAAAGACACTGAAGGAAAGGATGTTGGCTCTTTCAAGGTGGTTATTCCCCCCAAGAAGCCAACAAAACTGCCCTTTAAATTGCCCTCCCCAAGTAGAAAAAAGAACCCTCCCAATCTTGTAAAAGGAACCATACTGATGGTCCCAGACAGAAATAAATTCACTTCCATAATTCAGTGGAACTGTCAGGGACTCGAGCAAAGTATGAGGAAGTGAAGCTTTTGCTCTATGAGCATTCTCCTGTTGGGTATGTTTGCAGAGACCATGCTAGGTGAATATACCCCTTGTCCTAGGGAATATGTTCACTTTAGAACTGAATTTGATTTGGAAGTGGGAAATCACGGTGGATCCCTCATCTACATCCGTCGAGATACTCCACACTACAAAGTAAAACTAAACACTCCACTTCAAGCTGTGGCTGTACGGATTAATTTAAGAAGGCAATATACTATATGTTCCTTTACATTCCACCCAATAGTCATGTCTCCCGAGAGGACTTAATATCCTTAATGTGGCAGCTACCAGAGCCATTTCTTCTTCTTGGTGACTTCAACAGCAGACATCCATTGTGGGAGATGTAACATCAAACCAAAAGGGAATATGATGGCATCTATTGTAGAAAATGAAGATATAGGCCTTCTTAATACTGGAGAACCTACTCATTATCACATTCAGACTGGTACTGTCTCCTGCATTGACCTTTCAATTTGTAGCTCTAATTGCAGTGTTGATTTTAGTTGGAGAACAAGTGATGACTGGCATACCAGTGACCATTCTCCAATTATAATCAGCACCAATGATGGTCCACCTATCCCAAGATCACCACGATGGTGCTTAGAAAGCAAATTGGAAAAAATTCAAAGGTTTGAGCGAGCTGGAAGGGGATGCCAAAGATTTCCCAAGTGTAGATGATGCCATCGATCTCCTCAATGGAACTTTCCATACTGCAGGCTTACATTCAATTCCTCGAAGTAAAGGACTTTTCAGGAGACGGCCAGTTCCATGGTGGTCAGAAGAATTAAGGCTGCTGCATCGAGCTACAAGGTCATCATTGACCAGGTGCCGTAGACATTGCACTGTGGATAATGTCATCACTTATAAACAGTGTAGGGCACGATTTCGAAAAGCTATGAAAGCTGCCAGAAGACAATCATGGGCAGGATATGTATCCTCTATTAACAGCAGAACACCAGTCAGCAGCATTTGGAAGAAAATAAGAAAAATTCAGGGTAAATTTACACCCAATCCTCCTCTAGTACTTAAAGTAAATAATAATCATGTCACTGATGCCACAGAAGTTAGTAATATATTTTCTGAACACTTTGCTCGAGTCTCTGAAAAATCAGATAGTTCCCCAGGACATCATTTCAAAATGATGGAAGAACAACAGGTCCTTGACTTTTCATCAGACAAAACTGAATCTTACAATATGCCTTTTTCTGAAAGGTAATTTGACTCTGCTTTGGCCAGGAGCAAGGACACTGCCCCTGGCCCCGATGAGATTCCTTATGAAATGTTTAAACACATTTCAGGGAATACAAAACTTTTTATAATCAGCATTATCAATAGAATATGGGATGAAAGCAGCTACCCTAGCATATGGGAATTGGCAACCATGTACCATTTCTTAAGCCTGGAAAAGATCCTCTATATGCAGCAAGTTACCGCCCCATTGCGTTAACTTGCTGTTTGTGTAAATTAATGGAAAAAATGGTAAATGTAAGGCTGATGTGGTATTTAGAGCACAACAGTATCTTAACACCTTCTCAGTGTGGCTTTCGAAAAATGCACTCCACACTGGATATCTTACTGCAACTTGAAACCTCTGTCTGTGAAGCATTTGCCTCCAAACAACACCAAGTGACAGTGTTTTTTGATATAGAAAAGGCATATGACACTGCTTGGAGACATGGAATTCTCAAAACAATACATAATAGTGGCCTACGAGGAAAATTACCTTTGTCAGATCATTTTTACATCGTAGGTATTTTAAAGTTAAAGTTGGCAGTACTTTATCAGAGAAAAGGTGCCAAGAAGAAGGTGTTCCCCAGGGCAGTGTTCTTAGTGTAACACTTTTTGCTCTGGCCATAAACAGTGTTACATCTGTTATTCCAAAAGAGGTCTTAAAGATGTTATTTGTGGATGACCTGTCAATATCTTTTGCTGCCACCTGGATGGCTGTAGCCGAAAGAAAGTTACAATTAACGATAAATAAAATAACAAGTTGGGCTGAGAAACAGGGTTTCAAAATCTCTGTAAGCAAGACTACTGCTGTCCACTTCTCCCGGATCAGGAGTACATCCTGATCAGACCTCTATTTGTATGGCCATAGAATCCCATGTGTAGAACAAGCGCTTCTTAGGCCTAGTTTTTGACAGCAGAATGACTTGGGTCCCCATATCAAACATATCAAAGCAAAGTGCCTAGAAGCTCTACACATCTTGAAGGTGCTGTCACACACCAGTTGGGGGGCTAGTAGAAATCTTATACTAAAGCTTTATAAAACCTTAATCGTATCAAAGCTGTCATACGGTTGTGAAGTATATTCTTCAGCCTCTTCCTCTAACTTAAAAATTTTAGATTCTGTTCATCATTCAGGTATTCGTATAGCCACAGGAGCTTTTCGTTCATCACCAATATCTAGTTTGCTAGTTGATGCAGGAGAAATGCCCCTTGAACTCTATCGTCAGTCATCATTACTTCGATACTGGTTTAGAGTGCAAAGACTTCCCAAATCTCTGGCATTTGCTGTGGCAAACAGAAATATTTTTAACAGTTTTTATGAAAATCATCCAAGGTATCCTACTCCTTTTAGCTATAGAATTAAAAAGATTTTAGAGGATACAAATATTGGAAAAATCCTCGTACTTCCTTTTGTGTGTCCCATTACTCCTGTCTGGAAGTTACCTGCTGTGAAATTCTGCAGGTACTTCAGTGGAGCAAAGAGGGATAAATCTGATGAGGAAATGAGGGTAATATTTTTAGAGCATGCTTCAGAGCATATGGATACAAGATTTATATTTACCGATGGTTCCAAATCCAATGCTGGCATTGGTTATGGAGTTTTTAGTGAATCTTTTAACCGAAGAGGTGCACTTCTTTCAGTTGCTTCAAACTTTACAGCTGAGCTGTATGGCATCTTAGTAGCACTCGAACATATTGCAACACTCCCAGTGTCTAGCCACAATATTTTGTGACTCTAAATGTGCCTTACAGTCCCTGGAAGTCTTCAATACTGATCATCACTTAGTGTTGAAGATCTTGCAGTGGATCTTCTTGCACCATTATAGAGGAAGCATTGTTTCTTTTTGTTGGGTTCCTGCCCATGTGAACATATCAGGAAATGAAAAGGCAGACCAGCTAGCCAAATTAGCAGCACAAATTCTGATACCCAGAAAATGTCCTGTTCCATATCGTGATGCATTCCATATTATATGGAAATCCATCCAGCAGTTATGGGCACTTCAGTGGGACAGAGTAGGCCTCAATAAAATGAAAGAAATCACTAGTCAGACACACCCTTGGAAATATGACCTAATGCCAAGGAAGTGGGAGGTTGTATTGTGTAGATTACGTACTGGCCATACACGTTTAACTCACGGCTTTGTGAGGAATGGGGAGAATGAGCCCTTCTGTGACGATTGCTTGGTTCCACTGACTGTTAGGCATTTGCTGGTTGAGTGTCCCAGTCTAGTGGAACTTAGGAATAATTTTTTATCAAATGGCAGTGAAGCAGGTGGTAATTATAACATGGCAAAACTGTTGGGAGAAAGCATATGTGTTAATAATGTTATCTCTTTTATCAAAGAAGCTGGCCTTCTCAAATATATTTGACAGCCATGCTGTCTTAGTGTATATATATATATATATATATATATATATATATATATATGTATGTATATGTATATATATATGTATGTATATATATGCATATATGTGTATATATATATATACATAGATATGTATTTTTTTTTTTTTTTTTTTCTTAAGTTATACTGTTTATCGGATCAAATTTATTAATAGTTCTTTTTAGCAGAATTTTATATATTTATTTATTTATTAATTTTAGCTAGTTTTCTTTTTTGTTTTTTCTTTTTAATAAAATTTATATGTAGTTCTGTTTAGCAGAATTTTAATTTTAATTTTCACTTATACAACTTACCCGGTAGTTACATATAGCTGTCGTCTTTGACGTCACGGCAGTATTTCAAATTTCACGCTAGCGGTACGACAGGTGATCCCCCTACCCCCCGCCCTCTATCGGGGTATCCGGAACCGTTCCAAGAACACGTCATTAGTTTTTGCCGTGCCGAACCGGTAACACGGTTCCGCTGCTGGTGGTATTTGTCAACAATTCGAACTTGTAGCTCCTTTTTTGGTGACGTACTCGTTTTGTTGTTTTTTGCTGGCGCTAGTTATTGCTTTAGCTTTGATCTTAGTTAGACTATTATGTCTGATTCAGGTTCTAGTGGTATCCGGTTTTGCAGCAAAGGCTGCAAAACCAGGCTGTTAAGCTTAGTTTAGACCACACACTTCTTGTTTTTTTTCATGCAGGGGCAAAAATGTTCTGCTGACTTGACTTGTAACGAGTGTGAACTACTAACTTTGTCTGACTGGAGTGCTTTGGGGAAGTACATGAAGAAGTTAGAGAAAGATAGGATAAGGAAGGCCTCTTCTAGGTCTTCGAGGTCAGGAGGTAGTCAAGAGGTTTTTGTAAGTCCTATTAACCCTGCTCCCCCTGTAGTTCCTGTAATTTTACCTGCCCCGGACACCGTTTCTCCCAATCCTGATACCGTGTCAGTCCTTACTGCTTTTATGTCTACCATGCAGAAAATGGGAGACAATTTGCAGCGGTTAGTAGACCTTGTGTAAGTTTTGTGGAGGAGGTAGCTTCTCAGCCCATTCACGCTCCCAGGTCTAGGCCCCTGTCAGGCTCCCAGGTTCCAGGGAGAAGGCATGCCGAAAGCCGAAAGGAGGTGAGTGGGACCTGCTCCCGAGCAGTTGCCCCCTCAAGCAGTCCTGTTGCCGCTTCCCAGGCTGCTGGCCCTCACCACCGAAAAGGTGAGGAGCGGATAGTGTCTAGTGGCTCCAGTTGGAGTTCCTCTCCTCCTAGAGGATGGCGTTTTCGCGACGCTTCCAGACCTTTGAAGAGGTCTCGTCAGCTGTCACCATCGAAGATTCCTAAGAAGAAGGCTCTTCTGGAGGATCCTGCCCCTTCCTGTAGCTTTTGGGCAGAACCGGAGAGGCTTTCTTTGTCGGACTCGTCTCATTCGTTTTCGGCTGAGCCTCCTTATAAGAAAGTTGCAGCTGAGAGGTCTGCTTCGTTGGCGCCAGCTACTCCTGTGGCTCTCCCTTCAGCTGTTCCAGTTTCTGTGACTCCTGTTCCTGTGGCACCTGCTCCAGCATTCGATGGACCACAACAGCAAGTGATTGACGGAATCAACGCCCGTCTGGACTCGATTTTACAGCTTTTGTCCAAAAGTCAAGTCTCTTCTTTGGCTCCTCCTGCGATGCCAGCGGCGCCCACCTCGACTCCTCTTTCAGCCGCCCCGGTAGCGCCGCCGCTTGCACCTCCGTTGGCGCCACCTTTGGTTGCTGTACCGACTGCGCCTCCTTTGTCACCTCCTGTGATGCCAGCTGCGCCCACCTCGACTACTCTTTCAGCCGCTCCGGTAGCGCCGCCGCTTGCGCCTCCGTTGGCGCCACCTGTCGTTGCGGTTCCGACTGCTCCTCCTTTGGCGCCACCTTTGGTTGCTGTACGGACTGCGCCTCTGATGGCTCCTCAACAGGCTCAAGCTCTTTCAGTGACACAGCAAGAGTATGTCACGAGCCTCCCAGGCCCTGTTCGTGTAACTCAGGCTTCAGTTCAGGGGGACTTGGATGAAGACGTAGTTCAGCTGGACTTGTCCCCAGTATCTGACGAACTCCTCTCGGGCTTAGAGGAGCAGTGTAAGGAGGAGAAGTCGCCACAACTCTCTTCTTACAAGAAGCTCTTGAAGTTCTTCATTGAGAACTTCCCTGATTCGTTCTCGCCTGTGGCTCCTCCGTCTCCTGAGTCCCAGTACAAGAGGGACAAGGCTTCTGTTTTTTCTTCGGACTTCACGAAACTTGTCCTGTCCGTCTCGGCGAAGAAGGGCCTTAAGAAGATGGATGCTTGGCTGGCCGAGAAGAGGGAACTTGGGAAGAACGTTTTCTGCCTTCCTCCTTCTCGTCGTTCCTTCCGTAACCGGAGTTGGTATGAGACTGGGGAAATGTTTTCCCTGGGTGTGGCTGCCTCCGCGCAGGGGGACTTCTCCAGTCTCGTGGATGCCAGTAGGAGGACCGCACTTAATTCTGCGAAGGTATTCTTTACGTCCTCCGAACTGGATCAAGTTTTCAAGAGTGTGTTTCGTACTCTTGAAATAGTGAGCTTCCTGGACTGGGCGATTGCGGCCTTAGCCAGGAAGATTAAGGATTTTGATCTTCCTTCTGAGCTCTTGGATGATGTGGTAGGAGTAGTGGACTGCATCGATTGGGGCATCTGCGACGGTGCAGTAGAACTTGCCTCTTTATTTACAACAGGAGTTCTTAAAAAGAGGCAACTGTGGTGCTCCTTTTTAGCAAAAGGCATTTCATCAAACCAGAAGTCGGCTCTCCTGTTTTCTCCTTTGGACAAGGCACATCTGTTTCCGCAGGAGTTAGTGGCTGTAATTTCCCAGGCGTTAGCTCAGAAGTCAACCCAGGATCTTTTGTCGCAGTCTGCCAAGAAGGCGAAGAGACCTGTGCTTTCTACCGCTTCTGTGCGCGGTGTTTCGTCTCCTGCTGACACGTTTGGTCAGTATAAAGGGAGATCCTCTAGACGTGTTTTTGGCAGGGCCAGAGGAAAAGGCAAAGCCACGCCGAGAACCTCGACGGTCCCCGAGAAGAAGTGAACCTTTTGTCCTCCATTCAGCAGTAGGAGCCAGACTGCAAAGGTTCTGGCAAGAGTGGCAACGGATCTCGGCAGACCCTTGGACGATCCAAGTTTTAAAGGAAGGATATGCCATCCCCTTCCTTTCCAAACCACCTTTACTGGAGGCTCCAGTATCTTTACAGGCGTACTCGCACAACTCCGCGAAACTAGACGCCCTTCGCTCAGAAGTCCGAACCATGCTGGAGAAGGAAGCAATAGAACTGCTTCATGCCCCTCTATCTCCAGGATTCTACAATCGTCTGTTCCTGGTTACGAAAGCCTCAGGGGGATGGAGACCCGTACTGGACGTGAGTGCATTGAATGTCTTCATTCAGAAGACGAAGTTCTCCATGGAGACTATGCAGTCGGTCTTGGCGTCTTTACATCAGGGGGATTGGATGGTTTCTATAGACCTCCAAGACGCTTACTTTCACGTTCCAATACACCCAGATTCAAGGAAGTTCCTGAGGTTCGTCTTCGAGGGACAGGTGTATCAGTTCCGTGCCCTCTGCTTCGGTCTGTTGACAGCCCCGCAAGTTTTCACAAGGGTCCTGTTATCAGTAGCCAGACACCTTCACCTGGAAAGAATCCGAGTATCTATGTACCTTGACGATTGGCTTCTCAAAGCGGCGTCAAGGGAGAGCTGTATGGAGGACCTATCAAAGACTCTTCAATTGGCAAAGTCACTAGGCCTCATTGTCAACGAGAAGAAGTCTTGCCTTACTCCCAGTCAGCAGATTGTCCATTTGGGAGTGAGTCTGGACTCTCAGACCTTTCAGGCTTTTCTGTCCAGTCAATGGATAGCCTCATGCCTGCAGAAGATCGACGACTTTCTGCAGAGGAAGAATTGTTCCGCGAACGAGTGGATGAGCCTCGTGGGAACCTTAGCTTCAGTGGAGAAGTTTGTAAGACTGGGGCGCTTGAACCTGAGGCCACTGCAGTTTTATCTGCAGGAGAAGTGGCCCAGGAAACAGTTCCCGGACTCCTTCAGCTTCGCCATTTTGGACGAGATAAAGGAGTGCCTCCGTTGGTGGAGGTCAGAAGGAAGACTGACACAAGGGCTTCCTCTTCAGCTTCCGAACCCAGACCTAACTTTATTTTCCAACGCCTCGGACAAGGGCTGGGGAGCGACTATGGGGACAAGAGAAGTTTCGGGCCAGTGGCAAAGAGAAGAGAGAAACTGGCATATAAATCGAAAGGAACTAAAAGCGGTTCACTTAGCTCTGTTGGCTTTTCAACAAGAAGTGGAAGGCAAATGTGTCTTGGTCCAGGCGGACAACACGACTGCTCTGGCATACATTCGAAAACAGGGGGCACTCACTCGTGGTCCCCTCTACGAGGTTGTGAGAGAGTTACTAGTTTGGGCGGAGGAGATCGGGACCAGACTAGTAACGAGATTCATCAAGGGGAGAGAAATGTAGCGGCGGACCTTCTCAGCAGAAAGAACTAGGTCCTGTCCAACGAGTGGACTTTACATCCCCTAGTTTGCGAGGAGCTATGGAAGGTATGGGGACGTCCGCTCATAGATCTCTTCGCAACCGACAAAACGACTCGGCTGCCCTTTACTGCTCTCGGTTCCGGACAGCAAAGCAGTTTTCGTGGATGCAATGTTCATGAACTGGTCGGACCTGGACCTTTATGCCTTTCCCCGTTCAAGATCCTGCGGCAAGTCATCTCGAAGTTCTCAAGCCATCGGAACGTAAGGATGACTCTGGTGGCTCCGTTCTGGCCGTCAGGAGTGGTTCCCGGACCTTCTACACCTGTCAGACTTTCCGAGACTTCTGCCAGAGAGACCAGATTTACTCAGACAGCCGCACTTTCAGAGGTACCACCAGAACTTGTCCGCTCTTCATCTTGTCGCCTGCAGACTGTCAGGAGACTCGTCAGAAAGAGAGGCTTTTCAAGAGAGGCTTCGGAAGCTATCGCGAAGCCTAGAAGAGAATCCTCTGACAATGTTTACCAGGCGAAGTGGACACAGTTTAGGTCCTGGTGCCGAAGAGAAGGCGTGTCTTCTTCTTCGACGTCTATAGCCCAGATGGCCGATTTTCTCTTGTTCCTCCACAGAGAGAAAAAGCTTGCTGTGCCTACCATTAAAGGGTATAGAGCCATGTTGGCTTCAGTCTTTCGACATAGGGGTCTTGAAGTGTCTTTGAATCAAGACCTTTCAGATCTTATTAGATCGTTTAATACGTCAAAGAGGGACCAGAAGAGACCAGTGGCGTGGAATCTTGACGTAGTGCTGAGATGGTTATGGTCGCAATCCTTTGAACCGATTGCGGACATCTCCTTAAAGGATCTCACGAAGAAGACTCTTTTCTTGGTAGCTCTGGCTACGGCCAGGAGAGTAAGTGAGCTACATGCAATAGATAAAAGAGTAGGCTTTGCTAAGGGGAAGGCAGTATGTATGTCTATTCTTGGTTTCTTAGCCAAGACGAAGACCCGTCAAGACCTTGGCCAAGAGAGTTTGAAATTAAGGACCTTTCCCAATTGGTCGGTCCCGAAGAACCTGAGAGGTACCTCTGTCCTGTGAGAGCTCTCAAGTTCTATGTTCAGAGAACGAAGAAGCTCAGAGGTCCCAGTGACCACCTCTGGTGCTCGGTTAGAGATCCTTCGAGGCCACTCTCTAAGAATGCCCTTTCCTTCTTTTTGAGAAGCCTGATGAAAGAAGCTCATGAGCATTGTGTTGACTCAGAGATGAGTATTCTTAAAGTAAAGGCGCATGAGATAAGAGCAGTTTCGACTTCTGTAGCCTTTAGCAGAAGCTTATCTGTGAAAGACTTGGTTAAGTCCACCACTTAGTGGACGTGCAAACTGTTTTCGAAAAGTGCAGTACGCTGGGGCCCTTTATTGCGACTGACACGGTGTTGGGAGAGGGTGAAAAGGAGTCCGCTCCTTAACTAACATTTTCACCTTGGTGTTGGGGTTGTTGTTTTTTTTTAAGGTTGTCTGGAGATACATGGTGTGGTAGTATCTTCCAGTTTTAATCTTTGGTATTTGGTTTTATGGTAATGTTAGGTGATCCCTCGTTTTGTTGTTCATCGTACTGCGCCCTGATCAAGGGCATCAGACTTGTCCGTACGCAGCCATGTTCTCTACAGCAAGTACTGTTTTTTATTGTGTCCGACACACGGATCCCTTATATCCTCTCAGCACAATATAAAGGCCAGCAGACTACAGAGGCAGTAACCACTGAGTCAGCTACCTTTAAAGGTAAGGAACCTATGTCCAACTTGTTGCAAGTAGATAATTCCAAGAATGATTTTATTAGTTGCCAGTGTCCCACCTCCTCAAGGTGCCAATCAGCTATATGTAACTACCGGGTAAGTTGTATAGGCCTAAGTGAAAATGACATTTTTATGATAAAATAACGTTTCACTTATACTTACCCAGTAGTTACATAATCATAACCCACCCTCCTCCCCTTACCTGGGCAGTTGGGCAAAAACTTATGACGTGTTCTTGGAACGGTTCCCGATACCCCGATAGAGGGCGGGGGGTAGGGGGATCACCTGTCGTACCGCTAGCGCTAGCGCGAAATTTGAAATACTGCCGTGACGTCAAAGACGACAGCTATATGTAACTACCGGGTAAGTATAAGTGAAACGTTATTTTATCATAAAAATGTCATTTTTATAACACTATAAAAGTGAAAAGATCACATTTAGTATTCGGCGTCGGTGACCCTGGTAGTTGTGACACCAGATAACCCAAAATTAATCAATTAATCAATCCCCATGAGATGTAGCCATTTTGCTAAGGGAGCGAGTACCCGGGTAAAAACTTGGAGGGCCGTGGAGAGCCTGAAGCAGAGTGCCCGAAACTGGAAGACTCTGTCCTGGAACACGAATCTCAGATACTTCCTGGAATCCGGGTGAACTGGAACGTTGAAGTAAGCATCTTGCATGTCGATCATAACCATCCAGTCTCCTTGATGAATGCCTGACAATACCGACTGACTTGTTTCCATTTTGAACTTCGTTGTTTGAACGAAGAGGTTCAGGGCACTGATGTCCAGGACCAGTCTCCATCCTCCTGGTGACTTGGGAACCACAAAGAGGCGGTTGTAAAACCCCTCTGTTTACATCCTCGACTACTTACACAGCTTTCTTTTCTGTTAGGGCTGCCACTTCCTGAGAAAGGGCCGAAAACCTGAGTCTGTCTAGTAAGCTGTTAAGCTGATGGGAGAGGTTACTAAGGGAGGTTTCTCCCTGAAAGGAATTGCATAGCCCTCTTTCAATAACTTCAACGCCCACAGCTCCACATTCTTCTATTTCCAGTCTGTCCAGAAATGGGAAAGTCTTGCTCCCACTGGAACACGGAGGATGGACAACAGACTTTCTATGTGCTGGCTTGTTAACGGGTTTCTTGGTTGGTCTGGAAGTTCGGAGGTTGGCTCTAGGTCGGGACTGGAAATGACCTCTAGAACTTTGAAAGGGCTGTTGCTGAAAGGGCGACGATGTCCTAGTAACTGTGGTAGAAGCAGTGGCTCGTGCGGGGAACTTCGTCCTTTTGGTGCATTGAGTGAGGAGGTCCTGAGTCAATTTCTTCTCTTAACTCTACTGAAACCCGTTCCAGGGTGTCCTGCAGGAATAGACTGTTCTTGTCCGGGGGGGACAAAAAGAAGCGAAGAGTGTTGCAAGGGGTGACTTCCTTTGCTGTGAACGACCACCACAAACCTCGTTTTTGAAGGACGCCTGTTGTGAAGATGGTCGCCAGCCCTCTGCTCCATCTCTTACGGCTCTGTCAGTGCACACCAGCACTCCTAGCCAGTCCGACGTGAAGTCTCTTGAAGGGACGTGCAGTCTTCTGTTTTCTTGACTAGAGCCTCCACCTTCCAATCCAGAAAACTGAAGACCTCAAAGACTTTTAAGATGTCTTAAGCAAATGGTCTAATTCCAAGGCAGTGAAGAGAAAGCAGAACGACAAGAAGTATCTATGATGCTGGAGAAGTCCCATTGAGAGGAGGCAGAAACTCCCAAGGACGGAGCTTCTCCAGTTGTGTAAGACAAATACTTCTGCCTTATCATTCAAGAGGGAGGCGAACAGAACACTGCTTTCCCGATCTCTCTCCTTTCTGCTAACCAGGCATCCGTGCGGGCAAAAGTTTTCTTCGAAGAAAAGATAAAAGCATACGTGGAAGTCTGGCAGTACCTGTTGGTTGTCACATCAAGAAAGCAGAACCCGGCGACGAAATACTTGAGCAGTGCCGAGTAATTAGATGTAGATTGCTCCTCTTCTACAGGTTCCTCGACAGAGGAAGCGGGTGATCCTGGGGGGCCCACGGTCTCTTGCACTACCGGAGTTGGCTTTTGAAGAAGTCTCAGAACGTTATCAAGCCGGAGTTGAAGTGGCGCCAACAAAGGGTCTTGAGCAACAGACGCAAATTTACCTGAAGAATCAGGTACTGGAATTTCTCCTTGCGGGGTCACAAAGATGCTAAAAGTAGGGTGGACTTCAAGAGAAGCGCCCACAGAGACTGGACGCACGGACGTTGGACGCCCACTCGCTTTTGGAATGGACACTGACTCCTTTGAAGCGGCTGCATTCTTCACGGACATTTGGCGCCCCAGGGATGGGTGCTTGGCGATTTGACATTCAAACTCTGAGTGGTCATACACGGGCTCTTCCAACTAGGAATCTGGGCAGCCACAAACTGGAAAGGCGGAAACTGCACGCTCATGCGATGGGCACTCGGACAAAGTGCACTCATACACTGGGCGCTCTAGAGATGATAGCTCAACACCGAATGATCTTCAAGTTGGCGCTCACACTACTCTTGCGGACACTGCGCCGATAAGCTGGACTGGCACATACTTTTGGGGTCGGAACGCACTTCCTAACTGGATGGGTGCGTCCCCCAAAAACTACAAGAAGGGAGAGGGATGCGTTCTCTCTACAGCTCGTTTACAAGACGGGGGGCAAATCTGTGTCCAAGGAAGTGCCCGGCCTTTTCAATGGCCTACAAACTTTCATAAAACGGCCACTGCGCTTCTTGGATGTGGGAGAGTCCGAATCACTTGATGAAAGGACGTACGTCCATTCGGACGCCTTTCCAGTGGCATTCTTCCGCAGCCTGGGATTGGCGGACAACAGGCTCGGATGAGGCGACGACTGTTCTTGGGCAAACCCCTACGACCTCCCTTGGACTGCCAGTTTGCATCCTCCCAGGTGAGCAAGGGAAGTTTAGCAGGGACCTTGGCCTAGGAGCATTGGTGGGATGAACAGCCACCCTCTCCACTGACACTGCACTCGATACTATACTATTAAATTTGTCCATCAGGACCTTCACAGAATTCCCAATCTGGGAAACAGTATTAACAAGTAAATTAAATTTTTTATGTATCCTTGCTTCTAAGCTGGGAATGGCATTGGGTCCAGGAGAATGAGAACTAGGAAATGGAATGACAGGGAAAGTCAGAGAACTGGAAATGGGAGAAAAAGCTGTCACAGGTGGTGAAGGGATAGGCATAACATCAATATTAACTCCTGGAGACTGACCTGTACTAGCGGAAGCCTTAGCTTCAGCCTTAGCTGTAGCTTTTCTCAGATGGTCACTCTGTAATTTGTCTTAAGTGATTTCTGTGAAGTCCTCCACTTCCCCTTGTCCCAGTCCTTACATTCTTCACAATTAAGCTCAGGAGAGCAAATTTGCTCCCTGCAAGAACTACATACTGTATGTGAGTCATATTTTGCAGAAGTGAGTTTAGTTTTGCAGCCTTTGCTGCAGTACATAATGCTAGACAAACTAGAGCCAGACATAGTAGGTCAGAAGTCCAATTAGGCAAGTCACAATCGAAGATACAATCCAGATTCTAGCTAAGCTAAATAGCTGCGCTTCCAAAAGCAAAGAGTACTTCACCAAAGACGATCTCCGACCATCCGGCAAAAACGAATCAAGAGCTGCTAATAACTGGTGTTCAGTCATTAGCCGGCAGAAACGAATTGAGCTCCTTAGCTACGTTGTACCTGTTCTTCCACAAAAGTGGGCAGGGCAGTCTACCTACACCCAAAACAAAAGTGCGCTACCACTATTTTTGAATTTTGAGCTGCCGTGTAAAGTAGAAACTATGGCTATGTAATTATTTGGTAAGTTACTTATATAAAATCTGAACTTACAGGTGGCATAGGGGAGCATTCTAAAAACAATTTTAATTTGCAATCCCGTTTGTTTGTACTGTATCTATGATTGTTTGTAAGTTGAATGTTCATAGTATTAAGAAAGGTGCATTTCGATAGTCCATAAAACATTAGGCTAACCTCATTTTCTTCAGTCACTAATCCCATCCTATTAGATATGTAAAAGTAAGAAAAATAAAGCTAGGCTTTAATTACAGAGCAAATTTCATTTCAGGATAATTATACTGTATGAGGATATGTTTGTAGAGTGAATTTCATTTTTAGTAGATTATACTGTATGAGGATATGCTTGTAGAGTGAACTTCATTTACGGTAGATTATACTGTATAAGATATGCTTGTAGAGTGAATTCATTTTCGATATACTGTATACTAGGCTAGGCTTTCAAACAAGATTACCTAACTTATGGCTTCTGTAACAATTCATAATCATCTCTTTATAATTAACAACCACTAACTATTGCATGAGCACCACTTACCAAAAACTGGCACAAACAACATAGAGTAAGGTGATACAGATTTCTGTTCAAGTTTGATGGTTGCTGGGACTTGAAAATATCCTTTTTCTGTTTTAATGTGTGCTTAGAATGTTTTTGACATTCGTTTTGTTCTAAAATGACCTAGTCAACCTCAATAAACCTAACCTATTTTGCACTCTTTACCTAAGTGCTTGAAATTAGTTTGAAAACACCCCATAAACTTACCTTAATATGAATAGGAACTAAAAATGGGATGAAGGTCCTTGTATTTCACTCATTTTATGTTTTTCCCCACCGATAAAAAACCCTTCTTTCCCACTGCAGTCCTCAGAATTGAAGGATATAAGGGTAGGAGGGTCCATAATCTTCAAAAGTATTCATTTACAAATGAAACAAATGTCAGAAAAGTTCAAAACGTATTGAAACTTGGGAAATGTTTTCAGATCCAAAATGCAATACTGTAATGGTTTACAGTAAATCAACAAAAAATCCAGCTGGGAGGTCTGCTCGTCAGACTGGAAACACAAGGCACTTAAAAATGACATTTTTATATAAGTAACTTACCAAATAATTACGTAGCTATAGTTTCTACTTTACGCGGCAGCTCAAAATTTGAAATTCGCGGTAGCGCTCTTTTGTTTTGAGTGTAGGTATGTTGCCCCACCCACTTTGGGGGAAGAATAGGTACAACTTAGCTAAGGAGCTCAATTCGTTTCTGCCGGTTAATGACTGAACACCAGTTATTAGCAGCTCTCGTTTTCATTTTCACCGAATGTCGGAGATCGTCTTTGGTGAAGTACTCTTTTGTTGGTAGCGCAGCTGTTAGCTTAGCTAGTTTTTTGGACAATTTGAGTGGTATTTATTCAGTTGGAATTCTTGACCATTATGTCTGACTCTAGTTTATCCAGCTTTAGGTACTGCAGCAAAGGCTGCAAAACTAGACTCACGTCGGTTAAATACGACCAACATACAATTTGTTGCACTTGTAGGGAACAAATTTGTTCCCCTGATTTGACTTGTGACAAATGTAAAGACTGGGATCAGGGTAAATGGAAAACTTTACAGTCTCATTTAGACAAACTGAAAAGGGACAGAATTAGGAAAGCTACAGCTAGGGCCAAAGCTAAGGCTTCTGCTAGTATGGGCCATTCTTCAAGGGAAGATATTGATGTTTTACCTATCCCTTCGACGCCTGTGACAGCCTTTTCTCCCATTTCCAGCCCTCCAGCTTTTCCCATCACTCCTGTACCTAATTCTTATTCTGCTGAACACAATGCCATTGCCAGCTTAGAAGCACGGGTAGATCAGAAATTTAATTTACTTGTTAATACGGTGTCCCAAATTGGGAATTCTGTGAAGGTCCTAATGGACAAATTTAATAGTGTTGTGTCAAGTGATGTGTCAGTGGAGGGGGCGGCTGTTCGTCCCACCGATGCTCCTAGACCAAGGTCCCTGCTAAACTCCCCTTGCAAACATGGGAGAAAGCAAACTGACAGTCCAAGGGAGGTCGGTGGGGTTTGCCCACGAGCAGTCGTCGCCTCATCCGAACCCGTTGTCCACCGATCCCAGGCAGCGGATGAATACCGTTGGAAAGGTATTAGGATGGATACGCACACTCTTTCTTCAAGTGGATCAGACTCGCCCACATCTAAGAGACGCAGTGACCGTTTATCTCATGTATCTAGACCACTGAAAAGGCTAGGCGCTTCTATGGACTCCGATTCTCCCCCGCCTCGTAAGGGAGCAGCTGAGAGAGATCATAGCCCTCTCCCATCTTGTAGTTTCTGGGCTTCGCCGACAAGAGTTTCTCGCGCAAGAAAATGCCCAGACAATGTTCGTAAACGCCAGTTCACAGATGGTTCAGGATCCGACCTTTCACCTTTAGAGCGCCCATCATCGTTTGAGCGCACACCTTTGTCGGAGCGCCCATCACCTGAGCACACTGCTCCAACCTTACCTGTTCGGGAACACCCAGCTTCCAAGACGGAGGAGCCCGTGTTGAACCACTCGGAACGGGAACGGCAGTCTTCAGAGCGCCCATTATTGGCGAACCAAGCGTCCACGGACAGGGCATTTGCTTCTACAGCGGGTGGGCGCATATCATCCATGCGCCCAGTTGTGGGTGGCGCATCTTCAATCAACCCCTCTTCTCATGCGGTCGTGACCTCTCAGCAAGAATTTCCTTCAGTCCCTATAGACCCTTCTTTGGCGCCGCTTCAACTCCGTCTTGACAAAGTGTTGAGCCTTCTTGAGAAACCAACTCCAGCGGTACAGGACCCCGTAGAACTTCCAGGATCTCCTGTTTTGTCCGCCGAAGATCCTGTAGAAGAGGAACAACCCACCTCTCATTACTCGGCTCTACTCAGGTTTTTCCTGGTCTGCTACCCGTTGGCCTTCTCCCAAGTCATTCCTTTATCGCCGGGTTCAGCTTACCTCGGCATGTGTCAACCTCCAGGTACCACCAGACTTCCGCGTCTGGTGTTGTCTTCGTCTTCGAAGAAAGCTTTCGGCCGTATGGATGCCTGGCTTGCAGAGAAGAGGAAAGTCAAGAAGGCGGTTTTCTGTTCTCCTCCTTCTCGCTTAGGAAGACAGAAGTATCTGGCTTATGCAATGGGAGAAGCTCCATCCTTGGGAGGCGCTGCCCCCTCTCAAGGAGACTTCTCCAGTATAATTGATGCTTCTCGTCGTTCGGCCTTCGCTTCAGCCAGAATTCGCTTTTCATCCTCTGAATTGGACCATCTTCTCAAAGATATTTTTAAAGTATTTGAGATTTTTAGCTTCTTAGACTGGACTATAGGAGCCTTGACTAAGAAAATAGAAGACTGTGCGTCACTTCAAGAAAACTTCACATCGGACTGGCTGGGTGTTTTGGGGTGCGCAGATAGAGCTGTTAGAGATGGAGCAGTAGAGCTAGCTACCATCTACACAATGGGAGTACTCAAGAAGCAAGATTTGTGGTGCTTGTTTGCAGCTAAAGGTGTCACTCCATCAGAACGTTCCTCGCTTCTATTTGTGCCTTTAGTCAGGGATAACCTTTTTCCGCAAGATATAATAGATCGGATTTCCGTCGATCTTTAGAAGAAGTCAACCCAAGATCTCATCACCCAATCCACCAAGAGATCATATTTTCCTACGAGAACAACGTCTACTGCAACTACTAGGACATCGTCACCCCTGCAACAACATCCCTTTTGAGGAGGTAGAGGCCGTCTACAGTCCTGTCCGAGAACCAACCTTCGAACCTCCAAACCATCTAGGAAACCATTCAAGTCCAATATTAGGAAATGAGACTTTGGTCCTCCGTGTCCCAGTGGGAGCAAGACTGTCACATTTCTGGCCAGCATGGGAAAAGAGAAATGTGGAACCGTGGGTACTGAAGGTTTTAAGAGAAGGTTATACAATCCCCTTCGAGGAAAAACCTCCATTAGTAACCTCTCCAATCACCTTAGCAGCCTACTCAGTAGACTCAGAGAAGTTTTCTGCCCTATCTCGAGAAGTTTCAGCCCTTCTGGAAAAGAGAGCAGTAGAAATAGTAGGGAATGTAAACTCAAGGGGATTTTACAACCGTGTCTCTTCGTGGTTCCCAAATCATTGGGAGGATGGAGACCTGTCCTGGACGTCAGTGCTCTGAACCACTTTGTTCAAACAACGAAATTCAGAATGGAGACAAATCAGTCAGTTTTGTCGGCCATCCATCAGGGAGACTGGATGGTCACGATCGACATGCAAGATGCATACTTCCATATTCCAATTCATCCGGACTCCAGCAAGTATCTAAGATTCGTGTTCCAGGACAGAGTCTTCCAGTTTCGGGCACTCTGCTTCAGACTATCCACGGCCCCTCAAGTTTTCACCCAGGTGCTCGCACCCCTTACGAAGTGGCTGCATCTTCTAGGGATAAACATCTCTCTGTACCTGGACGACTGGCTCCTTCGCTCCCTCTCAAATTATCAATGCACGGAGGACTTATGGAAAACGCCTCGCCTCGCCCAAGAATTAGAACTTTTGATAAATTTCAAGAAGTCGCAATTAGTCCCCACTCAGTCTATTCTCTATTTGGGGATAGTGATAGACTCTCGGAGTTTTCGGGCTTTTCCATCCCAACAAAGAATACTTGCCTGCCGAAGGAAAGTCCAGGACTTCGTGAATCGCAACTCCTGCTCAGCCAACGCATGGATGAGTCTTCTTGGAACTCTCTCATCCATCGAGAAGTTCGTTCCATTGGGCAGGCTGCATTTAAGAGCACTTCAATTCTACCCCAAAGCCAATTGGAACAGGAAGTCTTTTCTGGACTCGTTCATTTTCAACATCACTCCCCAGATAAAAAGAGGACCTCAGATGGTGGTGGGCAAAAGACAGATTTTCGGCAGGAAGGTCTCTAGCTCCAACGAACCCCAACCTAACGTTATTCTTCGACGCTTTGGATCTGGGTTGGGGAGCCCTCCTCAACAACATGGAAGTATCAGGAACTTGGTCTCCTTCCGAGAGAAACCTCCACATCAACGTGAAGAAACTAAAAGCAATTCATCTTGCACATCTACATTTTGCAACGATAACCTACCACAAAACAGTAGCGGTTCATTCGGACAGCATGACCGCCCTAGCGTACATCAAGAACCAAGGAGGGACCCATTCTTTTACACTCAATGAAGCGACGAGGGAGCTTCTTCTTTGGGCAAGGAGCAGTGAAACTCTTTTAGTGACTCGATTCATTCACGGCAAATTGAACGTCCTGGCGGACGAAATGAGTCAAGGAAAACAAGTCCTACCTACAGAATGGTCACTCAATCCACAGGTATGCACCGACCTGTGGAAACTGTGGGGAAAGCCGTTAATAGACCTGTTCGCGATGTCGAGGAACAATTGGCTTCCGTTGTATTGCTCCCCAGCCCCGGACCCACAAGCATGGGCAACAGATGCCATGTTGCAGGACTAGTCGAATCTCGACCTTTACATCTTCCCTCCCTTCAGCATGGTGAGAGAAGTGCTGAGGGAGTTCAGTTCTCATGTCAACATGTCAGTGACACTAGTCGCTCCCTTTTGGCCACACAAAGAGTGGTTTCCTGATCTTTTGAGCCTTCTGGCAGACTTCCCAAGACTACTTCCTCAGAAGAAAAGTCTTCTCAGACAGCCACACTTCCTCCGATACCATCAAGGATTATCCACTCTCGCTCTGACAGGCTTCAGACTGTCAGGGAACTTGTCAGAGCGAAAGGATTTTCAAGAAAGGCTGCAGAGGCTATTACTAACTGCAGACGACAGTCTTCCTCTGCAGTCTACCAATCCAAGTGGGCAGTTTTTAGGAAGTGGTGCCAAGAACAAGGAGTTTCCTCTTCTAAAACTTCTGTAATTCAAATCGCAGATTTTCTTTTATACCTCAGAACAGCGAAAGGATTCTCAACATCGACCATCAAAGGTTACAGAGCAATGCTGAGTTCAGTATTTAAACATGAGGATTAGACCTGTCTTCCAACCAAGACATAATTGATTTAATTAAACATTTCAATGCCAGTAAGCAAGCTAAACCTGCAGGAGTCGCTTGGAATTTGGATGTGGTCTTCAACTGGCTTTCAGGTCCACTGTTTGAACTGATAGAGTCGTCGTCTCTTCGCAATCTTACGAAGAAGACATTATTCTTGGTGGCACTTGCCACAGCCAAAAGAGCCAGCAAACTTCATGCCATTGACAAAAGGATAGGCTTCTCACAAGGCAATGCAGTATACTCGTTAACTTTAGAATTTTTGGCCAAAAACGAGGATCCGACTAACCCTTGGCCTCGCTCCTTTTCTATTAAGAGCCTCTCAGAAGTATTAGGCCCAGACGAGCAAGAGAATGTCCTCTGCCCAGTAAGAGCTCTAAGAGAGTATACTTCGAGAGAACCAAAAACCTTAGAGGTTCGGCCCCTAATCTTTGGTATTCCGTTAAAAATCCCAGCCGTCCTTTGTCCAAGAATGCACTGTCATTCTTTTTAAGATCCGTAATTTCGGAAGCACATTCGGGAATTCAAGACGATTTACTTCCCTCGTGCAAAGTAAAGGCTCATGAAATAAGAGCTGTGGCAACGCCTTTGGCTTTTAAACGAAACCTGTCTCTCTCTTCGATTTTACAAACAACTTTTGGAGGTGCAAGTCAGTGTTTGCCATGTTTTATTTACGGGACGTTGAGACAGTGTATGAAAAATACAGCACTTTAGGTCCGTTCTTCGCAGCTGGCATGGTATTAGGGGACGAAGGATAGGAGGAACGCCTTCCCTTTTCCTCTATCCACCCTCCTTGAAAAAGGGCAGTCGTACTTTTAGGGAAGTTTGGTGTACACTGATCTTAAGTGTCATCAATTGGTTTTTTTATGGTTTTGGCAAAAATGTCGTACGGTGTAGGTTAATTTTATCTGGTCTTTGTTATTCTATTGTACTGCGCCCAGGGCAAGGGCAATCCACATATCATTATGTGACCCATTGGATTTATTAGCTTTGGCAACCTGCGATTGACCTCCTACATTGCAAAGCACCCACTCAGTAGAGGTGATTCTTGGCTCTACCGCCACACCGCTACAGGTCGAGAGGAGCTACGACCAGAGGCAGTACCCGTCTGCTGTTGCTCCCTCACCAGATAAGGTTTCAACAAGCATTCCAAGATGCCAGCTAGTTTGCTATCTCAAATTACCCCCCATATCAAGTAGTATTTTGGGTAGTATATGTCCATTCATCCCACCTCCACTCAGTGTGGGATTCAGCTATGTAATTATTTGGTAAGTTACTTATATAAAAATGACATTTTTGTAATAAAATAAAGTTTTATATATACTTACTAAATAATTACATGATCGGAGCCCGCCCTCCTCCCCTCTCATGGACATAGAGCATAAACGAATTGAGCTCCTTACCTAAGTTGTACCTATTCTTCCCTGAAAATGGGTGAGGCAACATACCTACACTCAAAACAAAATAGCGCTAGCTGCTTGAATTTTGAATTTTGAGCTGCGTAAAAGTAGAAACTATAGCTATGTAATTATTTGGTAAGTATATATAAAACTTTATTTTATTATAAAAATGTCATTTTTATGATAAAGTTTTATATAAGTAACTTACCAAATAGTTGCAGAGCTATAGTTTCTACTTCACATGGCAGCTCAAAATTTTAAATTCGCGGTAGCGCTCTTTTCTTTTGGGTGTAGGTAGACTGCCCCGCCCACTTTTGTGGAAGAATAGGCACAGCATAGCTAAAGAGCTCAATTCGTTTCTGCTGGCCAATGACTTAACACTGGTTATTGGCAGCTCTTGATTCGTTTATCACCGGATGGTCGGACATCTTCATTTGGTGAAGGACTCTTTGCTTTTGGTAGCGTTCAGCTTTTATTTAGCTTAGTTAAAATTCAGGTATCTTTATTGATTGTGACTTTCCTGATTTGGACTTTTTGTCCAATTACAATATGTCTGATTCTAGATTGTGCAGCATTAGGTGTTTCAGCAAAGGCTGCAAGACTAGACTCACTTCAGCAAAGTACAACACTCATACTGTCTGTAGTTGTTGTAGGGAGCAAATTTGCTCGCCTGATCCTAACTGTGACGAATGTAAGGACTGGGATAAGGGGAAGTGGAAGGCTTTGGAGACCCACTTAGATAAATTGCAGTGTGACTGACTGAGGAAGGCTACCACTAGGGCTGAAGCTAGTTCATTAACCCTTAAACGCCAAGTGTCTATTTACAAAAGTGTCTATTAATAAATTTCAAGAAGTTTCAGCTAGTCCCAACTCAGTCTATTCTATATTTGGGGATAGTGATAGATTCGCAAGTTTTCGGGCTTTTCCATCCCAACAAAGGATTCAGAATTGTCTCAGAAAATTCCAAGACTTCATATCTCGCCCCTCCTGCTCAGCCAACGCATGGATAAGTCGTCTGGGAACCCTCTCTTCCATCGAGAAGTTTGTTCCGTTGGGCAGGGTGCACACAAGAATATTGCAGTTTTACCTCAAGGCCAGCTGGCAAAGGAAGGCTTTCCCAGACTCGTTTGTCTTCAACATCACCCCCAAAACCAAAGAGGACCTTCGGTGGTGGCTGGTGAAGGACAGGTTTGCGACAGGAAAGTCTCTATCTCCAAGGAGCCCTGACCTAACGTTATACTCAGACGCTTCAGATCTGGGTTTGGGGGGTACTCTTCTCGACGGCATGGAGACTTCAGGAACGTGGTCTCCAACCGAAAGGAACCTTCACATCAATGTAAAGGAATTAAAGGATATTCATCTAGCACTTCAGTATTTTGCAATGTAGACTTTCAACAGGACAGTGGCGGTCCATTCGGACAGCATGACTGCCCTAGCCTACATCAAGAACCAAGGAGGGACTCATTCTTTTTCACTCTACAAAGTGACCAAGGATTTTCTCCTGTGGGCACTAAGCAGCAAGGCCCGAGTTGTGATCCACTTCATCCAGGGTAAAATGAACGTCCTGGCAGACGATTTGAGTTGTGGCAAACAGGTTCTACCAACGGAGTGGACACTCAATCCACAGGTGTACACCAACCTGTGGAAGCTGTGGGGAAAGCCGTTGATAGACCTGTTTGCGACGTCGAGGAACCATTGCCTTCCTCTTTAATGTTCTGCTGCTCCAAATCCTCAGGCATGGGCAACGGATGCCATGCTGCAGGATTGGTCGGATCACGACGTATACTCCTTCCCTCCCTTCAGCATGGGGAGGAAGGTATTGAGGTTCAGCACTCATAGCAACGTGTCGATGACTCTAGTTGCTCCCTTTTGGCCACACAAGGAGTGGTTTCCAGATCTCCTAAGCCTTCAGGCAGATTTCCCAAGACTACTTCCTCAGAAGAGAAATCTCAAACAGCCACAGTTTCACAGATTCCATCTAGGGTTATCCAATCTCGCTCTGACAGGCTTCAGACTGTCAGGGAGCTTGTCAGAGTGAAAGGATTTGCAAGGAAGGCTGCAGAGGCTATTGCTAAGTGTAGGCAATGATCTTTTGCTGCAGTTTACCAAGCCAAATGGACAGTCTTTCTGAAGTGGTGCGGAGAGTGGAATATCTCCTCTTCTCAGACATATGTAGCCCAGATCACAGATTTTCTGTTATATATTAGAACCTTGAAGGGGCTAGCAACATGTACCATCAAGGGTTACAGGCCGATGTTGAATCCGTATTCAAACATAGAGGAGTGGACCTGTCTTCGAATCAAGACATTGGCGACTTGATAAAGTTTTTTAATTCTAGTAAGCAAGAAAAGCCTTTGGAAGTCGCTTGGAACTTGGACATTGTCCTTAAATAGCTGTCAGGACCGCCATTTGAACCTTTAGAATCATCCTCACTTAGGAACCTGACGAAGAAGACTCTATTCTTGATGGCCTTAGCTACGGCTATTCTTGATGGCCTTAGCTACGGCTAAGAGCTAGTGAGCTACTTGTTATTGATAAAAGAGTAGGCTTTGCTCAAAGTAACGCTGTATACTCGCTGATTTTGGGTTTCTTGGCCAAGAATGACGACCTGACTAGCCCATGGCCACGTTCCTTTTCTGTCAAGAGTCTGTCTGAAGTTCTGGGGCCCAACCGATCAAGAGAGAGTTCTCTGTCATGTAAGGGCCATATGAGTATACCTAGAAAGAACCAAAAGTCTAGAGGTTCCTCCTCAAACCTTTGGTGTTCCGTGAAAGACCCCAGCTGTTCATTATCCAAGAGTGCATTACATTCTTTTTAAGGTATTTGATTTCGGAATCACATTCAGGGGTTCAGGACGATTTACTGCTGTTATGTAAGGTCAAGGCTCATGAAATAAGAGTGATGGCTAGGTCCTTGGTATTCAGACGTAATCTCTCTCTCTCTTCAATCTTTCAGTCAACATATTGGAGGTGCAAGTCAGTGTTCGCTATGTTCTACGTGCGGGATATCGAAATGGTGTATGAAAAATGCAGTACTCTAGGTCTGTTCTTCGCAGCTGGCATGGTATTGGGGAATGAAGGATACAAGGAATGCCTTCTTTTCCTCTATCTACTCTCCTTGAATAAGGATACATTAGTTGCACTTCTTGGGAAGTCTGTGAGTACTGGGTTGTAAGTGTCACCAATCTGTGCTTTATATGGTTTTGGTTGAAATTTTGTGGTGGTGTAGGTTAATATTTTGTCTGGTCATTTTTCCATTGTACTGCACCCAGGGCAAGGGCATATACACATATTTATTTATGTGTTTTTTGGATTGTAAACTTTGGCAACCTGCAGTAGACTCCTACGTTACAAAGCACCCACTACAAATTCTCCTCCATATCAGAGTGTTTTTGAATAGTATTTGTCCATTCATCCCACCTCCTTTCAGTGTGGGATTCAGCTATGTATTATTTGGTAAGTTACTTATATAAAAATGACATTTTTTATAATAAAATAAAGTTTTATATATACTTACCTCCTCCCCTCACATGGACATAGAGCATAAACGAATTGAGCTCTTTAGCTACGTTGTACCTATTCTTCCCAGAAAGTGGGCGGGGCAGTCTACCTACGCCCAAAACAAAAGAGCGCTACCGCGATTTTTGAATTTTGAGCTGCCGTGCAGAGTAGAAACTATAGCTAGGTAATTACTGTATTTGGTAAGTATAAAATTGTATTTTATTATAAAAATGTCATTTATTGTATTACGCTCCTATTCTGTGCATACAGTACTGTATGTACAGAGTACAGTACAGTACTGTACTGTGTTTTAGGATGAGAAAATGTACAGTACTGTATTGACTAAAGTTTATCATACTGTACTTAAATAGGCATGAAGAGTTCAGTAAACAACTTGAATACAAATCAACCTATACTGTAAACGGCTATCAGCGCAGCTGGAGACTAGGCTAGCTGCTTAACTTTGAACAAGGTGGTTAAATATGTAGCCTAGTTAAGTGCCAACCACCCACCCACCCATTCGGTATGCATTCACTTTGCTTTTGGCTGCCAAGAGAGAAAGATGTACCACTCTTCCATCTGTTCCTGCTGTGCGACTGATTCATTTGTTTATGTGATATTTTCATGATATTTTAGTGTTAACCCCGTAGGGGGTTAGTGCTGTCAGTGCACCTCATGTGGTGCAATGTAGGCATTACTTAAAGATCTTTGCAGCATCCCTTCGGCCCCTAGCTGAAACTGCTTTCATTCCTTTTACTGTACCTCCTTTCATATTCTCTCTCTTCCACCTTACTTTCCACCCTCTCCTAACAGTTGATTGTTCCTACTCGATATACAAACCATTGGTCCTTTACATTAGGAATTACTTACGGTGAAGCGGGAAACGGCCAATAAACTCTTGAACAAGTGGTTGGGTAGTAACTGCCGATAGGTAGGCAGGAATACTTGCCTGCACTGATGTAAACATTCCAATTTGCTGTCGGCCGTCGTGCATTGCAGACGTGTTTTCGGCTCTCTTTGCCTGACTGTCGTTAAGCTCTTTATGCATCCCGGTGGGATCTCTCTATATTTTTTTATGTATATATTATGTGTTTGATATTTAATAAATGTATACAAACCCACGATTTGTGATAGCCTTGCATAGGCCGTCGTTCCCGAGCGTCTGTGTCTTGGGGTTGGCGGCCAGGGGCATAATATTTCGCTTGTTTCCTTGACTGGGGCGTAACAAGTTCACTCCCCTTCATTGGGTTCACGCCCTCTGTGTACAAGGGCACGACTGCTACCCTTTTCTACTTGTGCTTAGTGTTGCTCTTCACCGCCTGTGCTGTGGGGGAGGCAACTTCGGAGGAGGGTTGCTGGGTGTCATCTGTGAGTATAGCTTCCACGGCACCCTTGGTAGCCTCTCCTTCTTTCTTGTCTCTCTCCCCTAGCTGCTGCTTCTGTCTGTCCTTTAAGAGAGAGCTCTTTTTTCAGGAGAGATCTATCTCCTTCGCTCTCCTCGCTCGCTTGTCGGGCGAAGATCGCGATGGGAGGGTGGGGCGGGAGGTCGGGCAACTTCTTCTCAGGGGCCTCCTCTCGCTTTGTAGGGCAGTTCCCCTCGGAGCAAGAGGAGTCTCCCTCTACTAATCATCTTTGCCTTTTTCTTTCAGGCTGACAGTGAGCATCGTAGGCGCAGCAGTAGTTGGCTAGCTATTTCTGTCTTGAGTATCTTAGCCTGAAGGAGTTCCCGATGTTCATACAGTGATTGCTTCGGGATCAACCACAGTACCTTGCTGAAATGGCGTAGGTCCATGTCGCAACACTGTGCCACATCAGTGTGGATCGATCGCTATCATTCGCTGGCTCTCATGTATGCTGTGGCACTGCCTCTGGTGTACCTGTGGTCCCGTCTACTCCTGCTGTGCCTCCTGTTTTGATTGCTCCTGTTGTCTTGGCAATGAGTCACTGGGCAGCTCCTCCTGGTCTCCTGCTGCAGCTGCCCTGATCGCTTCTGTCGCTGCTAATGATGTTCTTGCAGTTTCTGCCATCTGGACTGCTCTTGTAGCTCCTGTCTCAGCTGTCCTGATCTCACCTGTTGCTACTCCTGGCCATTGTTGTAGCTCCTGCTGTATAGACCACTCCTGTAGTTCCTGCCTTGGCTCTCCTGATCGCCTGTTGCTACTCCTGGTGTTGTGTCCTGGGCCGCTTCTGTTGTGTTCTTGCCTAGCTTGCCCTGGAGGTTTTGATGTTTCATGTCCACCACCCTGTAGAAGATGTCGAGTGGAGACAAAAGAAGTCGCCCTTAGGAGGTAGCTGCCGTTTTCTGCTTTATCTTCAACTTCATCTTGTGCTGCCTCTTCCCTTCCTCTTCCGAGGTTCAAGGGGGTCCCAGGAAACTGGATAGGCTCCTGTTGGCCAAAGGAGAGGAAGGCTTCTTCCTTCCCCTTGATGTCCTTTATTGGACGTCTAGGGACTGCCTCCTTCCCAGGAGGCAGTGGGTCTCTCATCGGCTCTTCCTGACCTTCGGGTTCGGGAACCAATTCGCATACCCTGGGTTTTGCGTTTCAGGAGCCGCATGTGCACAGACCTCAGTTTGTGGTCCTGTCACCAGTCCTAGAGGTTCTGCCTCCTAAGACAGGTGCTGCCTTAGGCATTCGTTAGCGAGCCGCTCCGAGTGCTCGAGATTCTGTGGAATATCAAGTATCCCAAACTGGTACTGGAGAGTACTCTTCCCACCCCAGCTCAGGAGCAGCACAGAGAAAGGGACGAGACACCCAAGTGTCTCAGCTCTTCCTGCCAACAGTACAAGCGCTTACCAGTGCTTGGTCAGGTTCCCAACCTGGTATCTCGATCCCGATGGTTCAAACGCCTGAAGAAGTAGGGAAGAGGTTCACTGCAGGAGTCCTGCAGAACTTCTAAGGGATTGTCTCTCTCCAGGGAGGCATTTGTCACTCATTGTCCGAGGGCTGGAACCAATTTGCACTCTCCTCAGGGGTCTTGTGTTTCAGGGGCCGCAAGTGTTGTTGCCAGTCCTCAGAAGTCTGCGTCTAAGACTGGTTCTGTGCCTTGCCCTTTTCGATTTCTTAGGAAGCAGAAAGGAGCCGCTTCCAATGATTGTTCTTTCAAGATTTGGGAGTCTCTTGGGGTGCTCGAATTCTATGAATCATGAGCACTCACCTGGCGAGAGGCACAGGATGAGAGAAGGTGCTGAGACACTCAGGTGTCTCGAGACACTACCTGCCAGCTGCTTCGATTGCTTGGCCTGGTCCCATCCTCATGTCTTACATCTTAGGGTTCCAGCACGCAGGACAGCAGACACAGAATCCCCCTTTAAAAATTCTTCTCGAGGGGCTTCGACATCGAAGGAGTTTAGAGTTTGGAAAATCAGTGCTAGTTCACGGCAGATGAGTTCCGCCCTGCCCAGCTTCCAGTTGCTTTTATGCGATCAACTCGGCTCACTCGTGTTCGGCTCGGCTTGCTCACCCCACCCAGCCCCTGATCGCGTTTGCGTGACTGGCTCGGCTCAGCTTGCCCTGCTTGCCTCCCAGTCCACTGCTTCTACCCAGTCCAGATCGCATTTGCGTGATAGGCTTGGCTCAGCCCCGCTCGGTTCACCCGAATCGGGTTCTCAACACTGTTCATGTGAACTTTCTGCTCTTCCCAGGAAAGCACTGTCACAGCACAAGTGCTCTTCTTCCCCGCGCTGCAGTCATCACCTTCGGTTGATTATCGCTCACAGTCTGCCTCTCCTGCTGGTCTTCATGGCAGGACAGGTACGGGTGCTCTTTCTCCTTACATGTTCTCTTTTCCACCTGGTTGTTCCAAGATGTGTGAGATGGACAGAGAGAACTCCAATGATTTTCTATTTCTTCGGAGTTTGGCTGCTGGAATGTACTTTCGTGATCAGTCCCGGATCATCTCGTAGTACAACCAGGTAGCCGAGGAGGGTTTCTTGGGATCTGTCGGGTGTTCCTCCAGGGAGAGAGGTACAGGAGTTTCACGCTTGAGAAGCATCAAGGGTCTTCCTCTTCAAGTTGCAATCACCCTCATTTCTCAGAGAACTTTGGGCCGATTTGTGAGGGTGAGGATCTCCAGGACAGGACTGTAGCTCCCCCTATGAATAATCTTCATCACTCATAACCCTCGCAGTTTCCAAAGGGACCAAGAGTTTCGATGGTGCCACTGCAGTCCTTCCTTACAAGAGCTTTATTGACCAGATGAACACCTTTTCTTCAGACAAGGAGTTCATTCAGGAGTTCACCAAGCTCCTCCCCTGCCTCAACAGAGTACGATTCTTATGCCTTGGAGAGATCTTGCCGATTGCAGGTTGTTCTGACTGCTTCGTCTGGACTGGGATTTCTCTCTGCTTCTTGCTGTGAAGGGTATTCTCTTCACAGTGAGAGGCAGCGATCCTGGAGGACAACTCTTGGTTTCCTCCAGGCAGTCTCCAAATGGATCCACAATCCTTCACTTTTTAAGGCTTTCTCTCCTTGGATGCGACCATTCCTGGAGAGAACACTGCCTTCTGGAGACTGGCCCTGTTTTGGAGTGGATCTTCCTACACCAGGCGGTAACCTACGGGCAATTCCGGTGCTAAAAAGAAGGACTTTTTCCTAATTCAGATCTCTGTTATTATTATTAAAGTAGTTTAACCAGACCACTGAGCTGACTTTCAGCTTTCATAGGGCTGGCTTGAAGGATTAGAATAAAATACCAGGTCTATCTGAGGCCAAGCACTGGGACCCAATAAGTCATTCAGTATGATGATGAACATATTAAAATGAAATTAAAAACTGCACCTAAGCACATGCTCTCATACTGACACATACATACAATAAATACATTTACTCATGCTTCCTTACATACACACTAAAAAGACGTATTAAAATTCAGAATAAGTTAAGTAATATTTAAACATTTTTTTTTTTTTTAAATTCGACAAATGCCATAAGGGTTTTCGTGCTTTTTATTATTTACTTATTTTTATATTTTTATTAATTAAATCACAGTTCCTCATGAACATCAAAATTGCAACAACTGAAAATGTTAAAGATTCTGACAAAATTTCCTCCATTGATTTATTTCCAAAAGTTGACAGCCGCTGTTGATCACACTTTGGACTCTCACACAACACATGTCTGACTATTATTATCACCTTGCACTCTGAGCACTTGGGAGCCCGGCTACTTGGGCTGCTCATTAAGTGTCCAAGTGTCCAGGTATCACCTATTCTGAGACGTGTTAGAATTGCTTGTGCATCATCTCTCTCTCTCTCTCTCTCTCTCTCTCTCTCTCTCTCTCTCTCTCTCTCTCTCTCTCTCTCTCTCTTTTTAATATGGTGAACTCCATTTTTTAACATTTTTTATTTGTTTTAATTTATTACTGTCAGGTTCTTCATTCTATTTATTTTGCCATTTATTTATGATACCCATTTTTGTGTTACATAATCAGTAACAGGTATATTCACATTAGATCTTGTCATGTGGCTTGCTTCTTTCGCTGCTTTGTCTGTGTCTTCATTTCCTTTGATCCCTACATGCGCAGGGATCCAACATATTTCTACATTTTTTCCATTATTATATAAGTTATGGAGAAATAATTTTATTTGTTGTACTATATTATTTTTTTATTTGTAACTGAATAGCTTCTAGCGCTTCTCGAGTCACTAAAAATTACAAAATTATTGAATAATGTTTCTTTGAATATTTTTATAGCTGATGCAATTCCATACAATTCTGCTGTGAATACTGAAGCATTATTAGGAAGAGAGAACTGATAAGTTTTGTCTTGGGACACTGCAGCATATCGGCATATATGCTCTATTGTTTGTTGTCTGTGGTGTTCTGGTGTATGAGTAACTTTTTGATAAATACTTGAGGTGTGTGCAAATTCTCATTTTATTCGTTGTCCAGGGAGGAGGTGATTTTACTAATAAAAGCACATGTTTATTTATATTCAGCGACTCAAACAGTCTTCTAGCTCTAATTGGGAAAGGTAATGGATGGTTATTTATAAATAGCCTACATCCCTTAATTCAAATCATTTTTTTGTTGGAGAATCACTTGTCTGAATTCCTAGAGCACTTTTCATTGTTACTAGCTCTCTTTGGAGAGAGGGGGTAGTTCATCACATTGAACTTGTAAAGATGATTTTGGTGTTGATCTAAAGGCTCCTGAGCAAATTCTAAGGCTTTCATTGTGAACAGGGTCTAACATTTTCAGCGCTGCGTCTGATGCTGAGCCATATACTTCGCTTCCATCATCAGTGATAGACAGCAATGTTGCTTTATACAGTACAGTAAGGATGTCCATCAACTCCCCAAGTAGTGTTCGATAGTTTTTTAATTAGATTTGATGCTTTTTTACATTTAGATTTTACATATGTTATGTGGGCTTTCCAGTTCAATTGAGTATCGAATACTAATCCCAAAAATTTTTCTTTACTATGGTGTCTGATTTTTAAATCTATTTCTTCATTTTTTCCACTTTTTCTTTTTATGAAACATGATTGCTTGAGTTTTATCTATGGAAAATTTAAAACATAGATGAGGTCCATTCATCTGTTTTTACTATGCTTTTATTAATTATTTGTTCTGCATGTTTTATTCGGGATGCTGAATAATGTATGGCAAAATCATCCATAGACAAGTTACTTTTAATGCCAGTAGGTAGATTATTACTGATATCATTAATTACTAAAGTAAACAGTGTGCAACTAAGGATGCTTCCCTGTGGAACACCATTTTCAAGCGGAAATATTCTAGACAAAACCATCAATTCTCACTCGGAAACTGCGATTTGTCAAAAAGTTGTTTTGTAGTTTTTAATATTGCATACCTCCATGTGGTATCATAGGCATTTTCAGTGGTAAGACAGATACAGTGATTTGTTTTCATTCAAACCTCTACATATATGGTCTTCTAAGTTAGAGAGAGAATCCAGTGTAGATCTGTTGCATTGTGACCCAAACTGAGTGGGATTCAAAATTTTATTTTCTCGAATGTGCCATGTTAGTCGAACATTTACCATTTTTTCTAACAGTTCGCATAAGCAGCTTGTTAAAGAAATTGGTCTGCAACAGTTATTTACATTACTGTACTGGGAACCTTTCCAGGCTTGGGGATAGGAATTATTATAGCTTTACGCCATTCATCTGGAAATAAATTTCGAAGCCATAAGGGATTATAAAACTGTAGTAAGTATGACTTTTAAACATCTAACTTCCCTGGTAGTTATATATATAGCTTAAGTCCCTGACGTCACGGCAGAATTTCAAAAACTCGCGGCAATCGCCGATCGGTAGTCAGGTGAACCACCTGTGCGCCCTCTACCCAGGTACCTGGAACCATTCCAACTATTCCTCAGATCTTCCCTGCCGCTGTGTCGGTAACATCGATGGAATTTCGCTCGTAGCCTGTGTTTTTTCGCAACTTATTTTGGTGAAGTACACTTTGGCTTGGCTTTCGCTTGTTCGCTTTTGGATTTTCTTATAACATATCTATCTTCATCGAGTGTGAAAATGTGTGTGGGGATGCAAGCGGCTTGCTAAAGTCTCCTTGGATCCCCACTCAGTATGTCTGAAGAACGGGAATGGAAGACCGGCTCAGAAGAGCCAAGAGTACTGTTATCTCACTCTTCTTGATATAACCGGGGAATAGTTAATTCTTTTCCCCTTGCTAACTATCCTATTGATCCTTCTCCCATAGTGGTAGTCTCTGAACCCCCTACTGAAACAGGTAAGGACCCAACACTTCATGTTTTTGTTGGCAGCCATTCAGACCCTGCCCCAACAGGTAAAATCCCTCTCAGAAGACAGGGATAATATGTGATCGACAATAAGAGATCTAAAAAATAAAAGTGTTAATATGTTGTTAGTGCAAGTGCAGTGGAGGGTGCGGCCGCTCGGTCCTGTTGCGCTCCTAGTCCTGGACCTCTTCCAAGCTCACCAACCCCTGTGAGAAGGAATGTCGAAAGACGAAGGGAGGCGAGAGGCTTTAGTTACCGAGCGGTCGTCCCCTCGAGCGTACCTGTTGACGCTTCCCAGGGCGCTCACCTCGCCATAGGAAAGGCGAGGTTAAAGTGTTTTTCGTCCACCAGTTGCTGTACGTCAACCGGAGGAAACTTTTGACCGATGTCGCACAGGCGGCCAGTTCTCAAGTAACCTCTAGGTTTGGCGGGGGCGAATGTTAGAAGTCTGGACGCCAGGACTCCAGGAGGAAGTCAGGCGTCGAGAAGCTGGACGCCAGGGCATCGAGCGTCGAGAAGCTGGATGCCAGGACGTCGGGCTTCAAGAAGCTGGACGCCAGGACGTCAGGCGTCGAGAAACTGGACGCCAGGACATCAGCGTCAGAGGCTGGACGCCAGGACTTCGGGCGTCGAGGGCTGGACGCCAGGACGTCGGGCGTGAAAAAAGCTGGACGCCAGGACGTCGGGCGTCCCTCAGAAGCTGGACTCCAGGACGTCAAGTGTCGAAGTTAGACACCAGGATGTCAGGCGTCATTAAGCTGGACGCCAAGACATTAAGCTTTAAGAAAATGGATGCCAACACGCCAGGCGTCAAGAGACTGGGACGCCAGGCGTCAAGATGATATTTTGAAAGATGCCTCTACTTCCGTCTTCGGAAAATCGGAAAAAGAGGACGATAATATCTTGCATTCTCCTGTGAATCCTATTGTAGAGATTTCCGACGAAGACAATATAAAAGGCCATCAGCTTTCATCAGACTTGAAAAGACTTATGAAGCGATTTTCGGAAATTTTTTCCAGAGAAATTTAACCTGACTGCTCTTCATTCCCTGCCTTTAGAATTTACTCTTGCGAAGGCGTCTAAGAGGGCAGCATTTACGAAGAATGGATACTTTCGAAGGAGAAACAATGAAAGACAGCCTTTGTTTTTCCTCCAACCAAACTAGCTCAAGGTCTAGCTTTTAGTATCAAACTAGAGAATCGTTCGGCCTCGAAATACCTGCCCCTTCCCAGGAAGGAAGATGGAATTATTCAACACGACTGACACCGAAGAACTCATATATCTGATGTCGTGTATGGATAAAGGACTCAGATATAGTTCCAACGAATCTACTGCATCTTTCTCAGTGGGAATCTTGAAGAAAAGAGCCCATCTTTGCTTTGCTCTTTCCTGGCTAATGGGGTCACGTCCAATCAAAATCAGAACTGATTTATACCCCTTTTTTCCTCTCACCTCTTCTCTCAAGATTTGGTATAAAGGACCTTTCATCTTTGGCCCAGAAAACCACGTAAGATTTAATATCTAAAAACAGCAAGAAAAGTCCTACCAACGACTTTCATCGCTAAAAAGAGTAAGGCTGAGGCTCCTGTGTTTCAGGTATCTCAGCCCTTTCGTGGTCGGCCCTCCGATAGAGGTTCCTCTAGGGCGGGTAGATGAATGGCAACGAGAAGAGGCTCTACACAGGGAAGAAAGAGAACCTGCCTTTCTTTTCCTGCAGACTGAGGTAGGAGCCAGACTGTCCAGCCTGAGGAGGCCCCCTATACTAACAAGACAATTAGACTTTTCTGCCAAATGCAACAACAGAACAAAGGCAAAGGCTTTATAGCAACAAGTGTCTATGATGTTGCAAAAGGAGACCGGACAGAGAGTTCAAGATCTGAATTCCCCAGGATTCTACATTCGGTTATTCCTGATCCCCAAATGCTTGGGGGTTAGAGACCGGTGCTAGACGTGATTGCACTCAACTTTTCCTGTGCAATAAACAAAGGTCGCTATTGAAACGACAAAATCGGTTCTAGCAGCGGTCGGACAGCATGACTGGATGGCCTCACTGGACCTCCAGGATGCGTATTTTTACATCCCCATGCACCCGAACTCCAAGAATTTTCTGAAGTTCGTCCACGGAAAGGTTTTCCAGTTTCGGTCTCTTTGTTTCAGCCTAAGCAGACGGGGATGACGTCTGGCTCTGGAGTCGAGATCTCTCAAGAGCAAGTTACCCAATATTGAGGGACGTCATGATAAAACTTCATAGACTCCAGGTTGTAGCCACTGGAGCAGCCCGGAGCTCTTCCCTTCCAGCCCCAGGGGTAGCTTTCCTACTAAGAACAAACGTAGACAGTCCTGTTCAGTCAGGATACCAGGCTGCAAGAGCGTAACGGACTCTGTGCTGCCTTTCGTACATCCTCCTCTTCCTCCTTAGGATTGGTACTCGTCTGCTGAACCCTCTCCACGATCCATTATTGACGATGAGGAGGAAATAATTGCCGTCAGCTGAGGCTTCCCCAACCTGTCCCCAACAGCAGGAAGCCCCACATGTAGCTTTAATACAAAATATGCAGCAGACTTTGTCTTCCTGGTGCAAGCGTGACAACCAGGCAAAGAGAAGAAGGATATAGAGACGTCCAACTAAAGCTTCTAGACGTCCAGAAGTTTAAGACGCTGAACATAGTGAATGAAACTCTAGACGCTGGATGCAGTGGCGTCAAGCATCTAGAAGTGAAACATCATGACGACAAGCGTCAATGGACGAACCAATCAAGACGATCAAGCGTCAAGGCATTGGACGTCAGGACGTCAGGCTTCAAGATATTGGAAGCCAAGACGTGGAGGTAGCTCAGGACGCAAGATGCACTGGCATCAAGCGTCTAACAAAGATTTTCACAAGGATGATTGCCAATGTAGCAGGTTTTTTTTCTTCACTCGAGAAACATCAGAATCTCCTTGTACTTAGAAGGCTGGTTCCTCAGAGCTCCTTCCTGCACACTCTGCCTGGAGGATCTTCAGACCACGATTTAGGTATAGAAGGAATTAGGTCTACTGATAAACAGATAGAAATCTCAGCTGATCCCATCCCAAAAGTTTCTATACCTTAGGATGAAGATTCAGAGTCAGGATTTTCGGGCTTTTCCGTCTATTGCAAGGATGGGACAAGCCTTAAGAAAATTTCAGGACTTTATGAGACAGACATGCTCGGTGAAGGGATAGATGAGTCTGCTGGGGACCCTTTCCTCGCTGAAACAGTTTGTCTCCTTAGGGAGGTTAATTCTATGCCCGTTACAGTTTCATCTAAATCAGAACTGGGACAAGGAAATAGAACTGGAGACCAAGTGCATCCCCATTTCGGAACCAATAAGGCCGTATTTACAGTGGTGGAACGACCCCGTCAAGCTCCAGGAGGTCCCTTCTCTATATTAGAGGAACCCAGACCTAGTGTTGTTATCCGACACGTCGGACTCAGTATGGGGAGCAACACTAGGGAAATAAGTCTCGGGCTCCTGGTCCAGAGAGCAGGAGAAGTTAAACATCAATTAGAAGGAACTAACTGCAATCCTTCTATCTCTCAGGGAGTTCGAACACAGTGGAGAACAGAGAGGTGCAGGTCAACACCGACAACACGGCAGCGTTGACCTACATCAGCAAATAAAGGGGCACTCACTCCAGGTCTCTATACGAGACAACAAGAGAACCTCTTCTCTGGGCAAAAGAGAAGAATGTCAAACTAGTAACCCGCTTTATCCAAGGGGAGAAAAAATGTGAGGGCGAACATTCTGAGCAGGAAATCAAGTCCTCTCAACAGAATGGACGCTACATCAGGACGTGTGCAGTAGCATGTGGTGACTTTGGGGACGTCCTTGCATAGATCTCTTCGCCACAGCGCAAACGAAGAGGCTGGAAACTTACTGCTCTCCCGTACCAGATCCCGGGGCTATATACATAGACGCGTTCCTGGTGGACTGGTCCAACTTGGACGTGTATGCATTTCCCTCTTTCAAGATAATACACAAAGGTACTGCAAAAATTTGTTTCACACGAGGGTACCAGATTGACCATTGTGGCCCTTTACTGGCCAACAAAAGATTGTTTCACAGAGGTTCTGGAATGGTTAGTGGACATCCCGAGAGCCTACATCAGAGAGTAGGTCTACTCAAACAACCTCACTTGGAAAGATATCACCAAAACCCCTAAGCACTACAAGTAACTGCCTTCAGACTATCAAAAAACTTACAAGAGCTACAGGTTTTTTTTCGAAAAGAGGCGGTTGGTGCAATAGAAAGAGTAAGGAGGTCATCTACCATGAGGGTATACAAATCCAAGTGGGAGATATTTAGAGGATGGTACAAGAGCAACCATGTGTCCTCTTCCAGTACCTCTGTAACTCAAATTGTGGACTTCCTTCTACATCTTAAGAGGAAGCTTAATTTTTTTCTACCTCTACCATTAAGGGTTATAGGAGCATGATGGCAGCAGTTTTTTGAAATAAAAAATTTAACCCTATAAACCATTAAAATCTCCCGGACCTACCCAGATTCTTCCGAAACTGCTAAGGAGAGAGTACAGAACTCACCAGCATGGAACCTAGACGTGGTCCTGAGGTTCCTCATGGGGAGTAAGCTCGATCCCTTACAGAGAACATTTTTAAGAGGACCTCATCATGACAACTCTTTTCTTGTTCAGTTTGGCCACAGCGAAAAGAGTTAGTGAGATACATGCTCTCAGCGAGAATATGGACTTTAGACAAGACAAGGCAATCTGCTCACTGCAACTAGGATTCCTTGCAAAAAATGAATACTCATCACAACCCTGACACAGAACGTTCGAGATTCCAAATCTAACGGACATTACAGGGGATAAGGCAGAGAAAGTCATATTCCAGTTAAGGGCTCTAAGGCACTACCTGGACAGGACAAAGGACTTAAGAAGGAATTCAGAAGGGCTTTGGTGCTCAGTCAAAAAGCTCTCTGTACAGGTGTCGAAGAATGCTCTGTCTTATTTTATCAGGCAGTTGATAAAAGAAGCTCATATGAAAGGTAGTGATTTGGACATAAGATTCTGAAAGTAAAAACGCACGAGTTCAGGGCAGTTGCAACCTCTGTAGTACTTAAACAGAACAGGTCCCGGCAGAGTATCTTGGACACGACCTTCTGGAGAAACAAGTCAGTATTTACCTCTCACTGTCTAAAAACGAGTCCAAACATTATACGAAGACTGCTATACACTGGGTCCGTTTATAGCATTTACTAGTGGGAGAGGGTAATACCCTACAATCCCATAAACCAATACCCTTTTTTCTTACTTTGGGATGGAGAATTTTTTTATGGTTGTTTGTGAAGACTGGACACAGTCTTCCGCATTCATTGGTTTGAAAGTTCCTTGGAAGCGCCTGGAACTAGGGTATCGAGAGGAGGTCTAGTCACATAGAGGTTATACACCGGTTGACAGCCCCTAGAGATTTTTCAGCCCCCTGGGTGGATCGCTGGATCTCTTAAGGAATGCAGACATAATGAGGGCGAGTTCATTGAAGTCAGCTTCCTTAATCCAATTCCATAAAACAATACCTTTTGTTCTTGCCTTGGAATGGTTGAAATTTTATGGTTGTTTGTGATGGAACAAGGGTATTGAAGAGGAGGTCTAGTCACATAGAGGTTATACACCGGTTGACAGCCCCTAGAGATTTTTCAGCCCCTGGGTGGATCGCTGGATCTCTTAAGGAATGCAGACATAATGAGGGCATGGAGTTCATTGAAGTCAGTTTCCTTAATCCAATTCCATAAAACAATACCTTTTGTTCTTGCCTTGGAATGGTTGAAATTTTATGGTTGTTTGTGAAGATTGGGCACAGTCTTCCACAATCATTGGGATGAAAGTTCCTTGGTAGCGCCGGAACAAAGGGTATTGAGAGGAGGTCTAGTCACATAGAGGTTATACACCGGTTGACAGCCCCTAGAGATTTTTCAGCCCCTGGGTGGATCGCTGGATCTCTTAAGGAATGCAGACATAATGAGAAATATTGAAGTCAGCTTCCTTAACAGGTAGGAACCTAGAGTTGTTTTGCAACTTTAATTATAATTCCAACGATGTTAGCTGTCTCTGACCCTCCACCAAAGGTGTCAATCAGCTATATATATAACTACCAGGGAAGTTAGATGTTTAAAATGTTATTTTCATAATAAAATAAATTTTTGAACATACTTACCTGGTAGTTATATATAATTATATTCCCACCCTCCTCCCCTCTAGAGACTAGGGGCATGGAAGATCTGAGGAATAGTTGGAATGGTTCCAGGTACCTGGGTAGAGGGCGCACAGGTGGTTCACCTGACTACCGATCAGCGATTGTCATGAGTTTTTGAAATTCTGCCGTGACGTCAGGGACTTAAGCTATATATATAACTACCAGGTAAGTATGTTCAAAAATTTATTTTATTATGAAAATAACATTTTGCCAAAGGTGCTAAGTGGCAGATTGTCTCAAAACAAATATTGTCAATTCCAGGATCAGATTTATTTCAGTTCGAGAGAACATATTCCAACTCTGACATATTAAATTTTCTATTACAATATATATCTTCCATTTCAAAATTTATTGGTTTTTATCACTACTTCCATTTGCTAAGTTGTCTCCTATCATATTACTTATTTCTTGTGGATCAAGTGTTCTTTTCCCATCTTTTGGTATGGCATGTCTAAGTGGTTTAACATGGGTACCATTAATTTACCTGAATTTTTGGCATATTTTTTGTATGGGAGTATTATTAGAGAGATCTGATACGAATTTCCTCCATGAAATGATTCTTCCTTGAATTACTTCCTTTTTAAATTTTGCAGTTATTTTGTCTCACAATTTGTGGCCTCACTTATTCGCAGATTTCTCTTTGGGACATATGTACAGGCGGTCCCTGGTTTACGACGGAGGTTCCGTTTTTACGCCACGTCGTAAACCGAAAAATTGTCGAAAATCAAAAATCCTAAGAAAAACTTACTTTTAATGCTTTGGGTGTATTGAAAATTGTCATTTTTATTGAGTTTTTCATCAAAAAACCTCCAAATTTTTATTATTCTACCTTTTCGGAGCCATATTTCTTCCGTCGGATCGGCGTACGACGCATCGTAACCCCAGAACATGCGTCGCAAACCAGGAAATAATATTTCTGATGAATATATTGAAAAGCGTCATAACCTCGGAATGTCGTAAACTGGGGCCGCCTGTACACATTATTCTCTGAAAATTCGTCCATTCGGGGTATTTTTTACTGAGAAATATTCAATAATTACTTTGTTTTCATCTCATTTTCATGACTAAATGCACTTTTTGTGATAAAATTATTAAAATACTCATATAGTGCTCGGGTTACAATAATTCGCCTTACGATAATTTGCTTTTGGAATGGGGTAAGCCATTACAGTGAACTGGATGACCATTCGCGGGGATGCTGGAAACACACCCCTTTGAATAGGTCAAATCCGTGAATGCTTACAACGCCCCTCTGAAAACGCTTATACGTCTACCATGAAGGGTCAAACACCAAAGTATGCCTAAAAATACCAGCCTACATCAAATATGCATTAAACTATTACCTTATTACTGTATTAATCTTTGAAATGATACTATTAATATAATTTCCATGCCATCTTAAACATTTTATGATTACATTTAGTACGTACGTACTGTACGGCTTACAGCTGTAGGTGAAAATAATCCAGTCCCCCCTACGTATTCAGCCACACATTTTCTTTCATACAGTTATAAGCCGTTCCGTTTTCTTTTCTTGGGGAACCATTGGTATTAACGTATACTGTATGCACATTTTAAAAAATTTAATACTACGTATATTTGAGGCGCTTAACGGCAGAGTGTCTCAAGCGCCAAAAACTAAAATTGGAGAAAAACGCAGTCAAAGTTTGGCTACTTTCAGAATGCGATATCTCAGCATTTAAATGAGGTACGACACTGGGGTTTGTTTTAAAATAAAGGTTATTGTGTCTGCTTTCAAACCATCATTGTAAAATAGCCAAGAGTTTAATGCATGCCTAAAGATAAAGCGATGACTGCATTCATCTTGAAATCAATCTTATACTCCGGTACACTGAATCCCATAAAAACACACACCAATGCCCCTGTAACCCCTCTAGGACCCCCCCCAAAAATATTATCTTTGTTTTATTTATCATTCTGGATAATTTCCTTGATTATCTTAATCTTACAGGAATAACTAGGTGATTTTGTTCACTTCAAAAAAGACCTAAAAAGCTAATGCTTTGCACAATAAAATAGCAGTAGAAAGATAATAAGATATTTTAATCAGAATACAGCGGTCCCGGTTTTGGGGTTCCGTTCTTCAAATTGTCGTAACCCGAAAATCGTTGTAAGCCGGAAAATCGCCGAAAATCGTCAAAAATCATAAGAAAACCTTACTTTTAATGCTCTGGGTGCATTGAAAATGATAAACTGCATTATTATTGAGTTTTACATCAAAAAAACCTTCAAATTATGATTATTCTGCTGTTTTGGGGCCAAATTTCTTCCGTCGGATCGGTGCATAGATGAATAACCCCGGAACATGCGTCGTAAGCCAAGGAAATAATTTCTGATGAATATATTTGAAAAGCCTCGTAACCTCGGAACGTCGTAAGCCGGAACCGTCGTAAACCGGGGACTGCCTGTACTCTGAGGCTGATACAGTCGTCTCACCTGCAAAACAATAATAATTGCCGTCAATAATGGCTAAAATACATTTTGATTGGAAAAACGTAAGCCAATTACTTCAGGCGAGAATCAGACGTCATAGTCCAGTAAATCATTATCCACGTCATTCTCATGAGGAGTATCTTGGTGTCTGGGGTAGCAGTGAGGGTATCTTGATCACAAAAAAGCTGGTTGAAGTATGTCATGAAAATCTGGGGGATGAATGGAACCAGATCTTTTCAGCTTACGCCTCACCTTTGTTACGTAAGCTTTTGGCTACATTTTGCTTCCAATTAGCAAAGTCCCGGACTCACTTTCTGCCCCTGGAAGCTGGAACATTGTCATCTACATTCGTGTCGGACATGATGAAAAGGAACCAGTATTATTAATGAATAAAGAACAAAAAGAAGCACATTAAATCCAGAGGCGATCATGGGGAAGGAAGGTACAAGAATGTTTTTTATTGCAGTGATAGCCAGCGCCTCCGCTGATGGCTAGCCTTTCTCATTGGCCGTGCGGGAGGTGTGGCAGGGCGTCTGGACTCATGATTGGTTTATGCACCACAGGCGCTTGCGACTTTCTGCCACCCAAACCAGCCAGTGCAGCCATGTGCAGCGTCACTAAGGAAAAGAAGTAATGTTACAAAACGAGAATTTCGACCCTGTTGTTGCGGGAAATTTGAACTGAAATTTCTTCTCCCGACAGCTAGAGGGTTAGAGATGACGTTGGTGTGCTTAACTCCAAATCGGCGATGGTGTCGCTTACGGCACTCTGCCGTTAGGCGCCTCATTTGTACCTGTCTACCATGAAAGGTCAACACGAAAGTACTGTATGTCTAAAAATACCAGCCTACATCAAATGTACATTAAACTGTACCTTATTACTGTATTAATCTTTGAAATGATACTATTAATATAATTTCCAAGTCATCTTAAACATTTTATTGTTACATTTATACGTACATACTGTATGGCTTACAGCTGTAGGTGAAAATAATCCAGTCCCCCTACGTATTCAGCCACACATTTTCTTTCATACAGTTGTAAGCCATTCTGTTTTCTTTTCGGGGGGAACATTGGTATTTACGTATACGTAATTCACAAAAAGAGAGAGAGAAAAAATTTTTTACAAATTTATACACATTTTAAAAACTTTCATACTGCTGTACTTATATATTAAGATTACTACATACGTAAATCACACGGGTACTCACCAGCGATGAATGTTGTTTAAAGATGATGATGATGAATTAGCTGTGCAGTGCGATGAATAATAATGAAGATATGACTGCACAGCAAAGCAGAGTTGTTACAACTCTTCTGAGGGTGCCTCTTCACCTTCAGGAGGCACTTCTTCAGTTGATTTGGGAGGCACGACTTCAGGCGGTTGGCGAGGCATTTCTTCAGGTTGGCGAGGCATTTCTTCAGGCGATTCGAGAGGCACTACTTCGGGAGATTTTGGAGGCTTTGGAGGGACCTTCTTCGTCCGTTTGATGAACATGGTGATAGGCAGCTGCTGTCGCTGCTTTTTCATGGTGGTGAGGGTTTGATTATAGGGCTCCCATGTTGAATCAAGCTTGTTTGAAAACTTTAGGAGCGTTCCATAAAAGGATCCCGTGTTGAAACATACTCCTGCATATCCTGAATCATTCTCTTCATGTGTGACAGACGTTCCAAAGTCAGGCCGCTCTCCTCTTCCTCCTGCTCCTCCCCTGAACCTGGCGTATCTTCTTCCTCACTGGCAGACTTCGTCAGCTCTTCCAAATCCTGGTCCACCAGGGGGTCAGAGCGAGCATCAATAAGGGTGCCAATTTCATCCTCGGTGATGTCCTCGAAGCCTTCCCCACCTAGAATCCTCGCCAACTGGACAGCCTTATTAATGGCCGAATGTTGAATTTCTTCAGGAGAGAAGCCCCTGTAATCATGAACACACTCCGGCCACAACTTGTTCCAGCATGCGTTCAGGTTCTCTTTCTTCATGTCATTCAGTGATCGGCTGATGATGCTCAGACGTGGCAATCATGAATTTACGCCAATATTCTTTTAGTGAAAATTCACTGTCACTGTCCATTGCAGTTACAAGGTGCTGGAAGGAGTTCCTGGTATAGAGTGCCTTGAAGGCACGGATCACTCCCTGGTCCATTGGCTGGAGGAGAGAGGTGGTGTTGGGAGGGAGGAACTCAAACTGGACTCCCTTGTAAGAAAGATCGAGAGGGTGGCCACCAGCATTATCCATAATCAGCAGCACCTTGAACTCCATGGCCAGGTCGTTCAGGTATTGCCTAACTTGAGGGATGAAGCTCTGATGGAACCAGTACTCTGTGAGGACTTTGGTGATCCAGGCCTTAGGGTTATGCATCCAGAACACAGGAAGCAATGCCTTGTTCTTATTCTTGAGGGCCCTGGGGTTTGCAGCCTTGTAAATGAGGCCTGGTTTAAGCATGAAACCAGCTGCATTCCCACACATGATGAGGATAACCCTATCCTTCTGGGCCTTGAATCTGGAGGCTTTAGCTTCGTCCTTCATAAGGTATGTCCGGGAAGGCATCTTCTTCCAGAACAGGCCAGTCTCATCCATATTGAACACCTGTTCTGGATGGTAGCCCTTCTCCTCGATGATCTTCTTGAAGGCCTCCGGATATTTCGTGGCTGTTTCAGTGTCTGCAGATGCAGATTCCCATGCAGAGTAACAGACTTTAGGTTGAAGTAATTTTTGAAATCGGTGGAACCACCCCTTGCTGGCCTGGAAACCTTGAGGCACTGATGATGGTCCTGCTTGGGGTTCTTCCCCTCTTCTTCTTCTGCTGGTTCATCAAAGCCTAGAAATTCCAATTCGCCTTTTTCAACAACTTCCTCTGCCTGTACTACGTCGTCGCCTTCCTTAGCAGTTGATAACTGCTGGTGGAGTTGTCGTGCTTTCTCGCGAATGATGTTGGAGTCGAGGGGCACATTTTTCTTCCGGCAGTCCTTTATCCAGATTGCCAGAGCAGATTCCTTTTTCACGATTGTTTTATCCCGCACTGTTGCAACTGTCTTTGCACTACCGAAGTAGCTCATACTCACAGACTTGCGTATCTCCACCTCTTTCTTCTTGATATATCTCACTGTGCTCTCATTAACACTGAAATGGTGGCCAACCGTGGCAAAACTTTTGCCCTCCTTTAACATGTCGAGAAGTTTCACCTTCTCCTCGAGTTTCATAACAGACTTCTTTCTTTTAGACTCTTTGCCAGAAGGCTTTGAAGGAGCAGGGCGTTTTTTAGGAGGCATTTTAGGGCCGAATACTGCTGATGCACAAAGATAAAAAATCAAAACGGACAGATGCACCGTTTCACACGGTAAGATGCTGCGAACTATATGCACAATCTGAAGATGATGCCGTGGAGCGTCCTCCCAGAATTCCATGTTCACGAGTTGGTTGTGAATGTTCAGCCAATGAGCGCCAAGTGAACAGCCAATGAGCACCAAGGAAAATGAATGGTGCTTCTGGATTGGCTGCTTTGCAAATGACAGCCAATAGTGTGTCGAGTATCACTGATCCTGGGTACACAGCGTCCAGCATCGCGATTTCTTTGTATTTGCAGAGAGGTGGCTTAGGTGAAGCACTTTTAAGAAAAACAAATATATAGTATTGAAATTTTTGCTGTGTTTACGTTAATATATTACAGTACTGTAATATTTGAAAATTAGTCAATCATTTTTAACTTACAAAATGTACTTACAGCAGTCATTACAGTAATATATACTTTACATACATGAAAATGCTCAGGTGCAGCCGCAGATGTAAACATACGTACCCTGCAGTATTCCTGTTGTCTTACGTAATTTATATATGCTCTACGTACTACACGTAGTACTGTACTATACTATGTATCATCCTAAAACACTTTTTGTTTGTAATATTTAAAAATCATCTTACAACAAAACATTTTATAAAATGTACGTACTGTATGCACAGAAGATCCGTGTTAGTATATGTGTCTGCAACCAGTAGTGTTCTTACTGCAAACATTTACTGTAAGCGGGAAAATTATCGACAAATGACCCAATATAATGATGAAGTTTCATTGCTATCTTACAACAAAACATTTTATAAAATGTACATACAGTTCAGGCGTTGTAAATGCGCAGAAGATGAGTGTTAGTATATCTTCCAACACACGCGCAACCAGTAGTACCATGCATATACCGTAGCGGCAAATTATCGGCAAATGACCCAATACTGTATAACCCGTTTTATTGCTATCTCACTTTTGTGTGTTTTGCATGTACAGTACTATGGCCTAAAAATATTTTTTTAAATCGTGCATTAAGATGTCCTCTGAATGCTCTGCTTCTTCTAAGGCCTCTGGCCAATAGCCTACAATTACTGTAATGACTGATGAGAAGAAAGTACTGTAGACATGATTGTTTTGTTAAGAGAGGGCAAAAGTCACGGAGAAGTAGCAGCCCATTGCAGCATGACATTAATTGCTGTCGCCCGCTTGAGCATGAACAAGGTAAAATACTCATGCAGCCCTACTGTACCACCTTCGTTGCCATGTTCAAATACCTTAACATGACAGCGCCTCCCGTCATTCATCGTACTGCACAACTAATTCATCATCATCATCATCTACAGCATACTTAAATCAACATTCATCACCAGTTACTACCCGTATGATTTAACTTTACAGTACTGTATTATTTATTATTATTAAGGTACCCAGTGCAGTATTATATATTATTTAATTTCTATTACTATTATATGTACAGTACTTACAGTACAGGCAGTCCCCGGTTTACGACAGTTCCGGCTTACGACGTTCCGAGGTTACGACGCTTTTCAAATATATTCATCAGAAATTATTTCTGGCTTACGACGCATGTTCGGGGTTACTGACGCGTTTACGCCGATCCAACGGAAGAAATATGGCCCCAAAACGCCAGAATAATCATAATTTGAAGGTTTTTTTGATGTAAAACTCAATAATAATGCAGTTTACATCGTTTTCAATGCACCCAGAGCATTAAAAGTAAGGTTTTCTTATGATTTTTGACGATTTTCGACGATTTTCCAGCTTACGACAAGCGAAAGAACGGAAACCCGTCGTAAACTGGGGACCGCCTGTATTATTATTGATTTACATGATTATTTAATGTTATTATACAATAAATATGAAAATACAGAATACTATTGCTATACGAAAAAGAAAAAAAATCTGCATCCGCTGAATATGGAGTTTCTATTCGAATATTTTTATAGATATGTTCCATGGAAAAAACCTCGAATGCGTGTTAACTGAAAATTTTTAGATAGGTTCCATAGAAAAACCCACGAGTGGGTGAGTCCGCGAACCTTGAGAACACGAATACGGGGCTTCACTGTAATACTGATACGACAATATTTATAAAATATTTTTAAATTTCGCGCGGGTGCAAGCACCAGCGTATAATCAGGCAGAGAGAGAGAGACCAAATTACAATAGACCAACATCTTTTCCTCCATCTCTTTATCCCATCTTCTAGTTAAAAAAGTAAAAGAGAATGATAAAAGTATTGTTAGTAATGTTATACTCTTGCGTAAATGCGTACAGCCATAAACAACCGAACGAGAAACTGTTGTTTTGCTTATCACCCAATTGGATAACAACAGCCGTTTTGCTTGTACATATTTCAACCATTATAAGGTAATACACAATTACCTTCTAATACAAATGACGTTAAGTGGAATAGGATGGATATATTTTTTACATTATACCCTTATTTGGTATGAATAAAAGATCAGCAAGGAAATATACTGCTAAATTTAAGGTGCAAGTTTTAGCTGAAGCTGAGAAAACATGTTCAAGCTGTTAATGACTATAAATTATTGTGCATCGGCAACATGGATGAAACTCAACCATAATTAAAATTGGAGAGAAAGTATTTTAATCAAAACTACTGGGCATGAAAGAACACATTACTGCTATTTTTACACCGATAAATGATATGTAATAGTATTAGGATGAAATAAAATGAAAATAGCAAACAGAATCTTGATTATTTTTACATTAAACAAACGCCCCCAAATGCCAACGTCATCTATTAAAGAAAAAAATGGTTAAGTTAATTTCACAACGAGATGTATTTGTTATATTTCGACTTAAAAACACTTTGTGTAACGAAAAATAACCTTGCCCATATAAATTACTAGAAGCAAGAAAGGCGTTCTGAACCAAGTTAAATAAAGCGAAATAAACTTAAATGCGTAATCAGTTTCCAAACCAAAACATTTATCACCATGATCGCAATTTATAATACAAAAGCAGTATGAGAATATATACAATATTATTGGATACAGTGAATTAAGGCATAACATTTTAAAAGATTCATGGAAAAGATGCATATTCGTTATGTTGATGTTTGTATAATACGATATGCGATTATAGAGTACAGTATAATGTATGCTACGCCACCGTACATGTATATGGTATACCATAGTGTAGGCTAAGCTAATTCTTGTTTGTTATTCTATTTCTCTCTGTATTGAGTTATCATAAGTCACTCTGCATGAACCTCCAGAATTAGCTGATATTAATAATTATTATACTGTGTATGCATAGAGTATACTTTATAGTGTAAGGTAAGGTAGGCTACCACATATGTATGCTTGGTACCGAATACGATACTGTAGGCTAGGCTATATTCGAGATACGTTTTTTCCAACTAACGATGGGTTTTTTGGAATCTAACCCCATCATAAGTAGGATAATACCTGGATGAGCATTTTTTTTTTTGTGTTGTGTTTTGTGTGTGTGTGTGTGTGTGTGTGCATTTTGAACTATCAAAATAGGCAGTTGTAAGTGTTTTTAGAAGGGTTCTAAGTATTTGCGGGTTTTAGCTATTCGTGGGGGCTGTGGTATGCATCCCCTGCGAATACAGGGGTTTACTGTAGTAATTTTTTATATAGTTCCTTCTATTATCAGTAATGTTTTCTTTATTTTACTGAACTTTTTATTCAAATTATCCAATCGTCTCCCTGCTGAGTGTTTTATATTTTTTAATTCTGTTAACTTATCAGACCACCATAGAACTTTGTGTTTTGTTGGATGGGGTTTTGAGTTTGGTATTGCTTTATCAGCAGCATTTTTAATGAAATAAACAAGAAATTTATTAGTTTCATTGTGGTCTTTTAAATATTCAAATGATGAGATATTTCTAGTGTGCATTTCATATTGCTCCCAATCTGCTTTATAAATGTTATAGTGAGGGACATGTTTTGCAGGATTATTTTGCAATAAGGAAATTAATATTGGGAATTGATCACTGGTGTGCAAGTCATCAACTGTATTCCAATCTAATCTGTCAACTGTACTTGTTGTACATAGAGTTAAGTCTACTGAGGAAAATGTTCCATGTGTTTTTGAAAAATATGTGCTAATTTCATCGTCATTTATACAGCACATGTCGTTTAAATCCATGAATTCTTCTATTTTACTCCCTGTTCTATTTGAGTTTGTACAGTTACAGTCCCATATTGGGTTGTGAGCTTTAAAATCACCTACTATTAATGTAGGTTCCTTGGTATTGTCAAGTAAAACTTTAAGTTTATTAATGTCGTAATTTTTACTAGGTTATATAAATTATAAATTATGTAATTATCATTTTTTATTCGTATTTTAATACTTGATATTTGCAAGTCAGTAAAGTTTACAGGTACTCTGTCATAACATACTTTGTTACATACTGTACATATATAGAAGTGCCTAAATTTCCTTCTTCCTCTCTAGACATAGATAGTAAGGTATATTTACATATTGTTGATATTGTTTTGTTGACATGTTGTAAACATAATATTATTGGTTCATATTCCCTTAGTAATACAGTAGTTGTATTTCTCCCAAATGTAATCTGGTCTGTAGACCATTTATGTTGCATCGTACATTATAGTTATTGAAAATATTACGTTAGTGTGTTCAAGTGTAATTTTCTTTTTGTGGATCATCAATTTGCATTTTTTCAAAAATTTTATTTACATTTATTTGTTTTTCTTTATAAGACATTAGGTGTCCAATGCACATACAGCCCTTTTCGTGAGTGTCTAGACTAGTAGTTTCTTATTTCTGTATCTTATAAAATTTTGTATAGTGGTTGTTAAACTGTCCTTTGTTGTGCTTTTGTTTTTGTTGCACAGTTTAATGAAGCATTCATTACATCCCATGTGTTTTCATGTGTTGTTTTTTCGTTTATTCTTGCTGCACCAATTGTTGGTGATTGTGTAATCTCTTCTCCCATCACATACAGTAAACCCCCCGTATTTGCGGGGAATGCGTACCACACCCCCCCAACGAATAGCTAAAATCCGTGAATACTTAAAACCTATTTTGATAGTTTAAACACAAGAAAACCCTCTAAAAATGCTTATACCTGAGTATTTTAATAGTTTTGTCACAAAAAGTGCATTTAGTCATGAATATGATATGAAAATACAGTAATTAATGAATATTTCTCAGTGAAAAATACCGTGAATGGGCGAATTTTCCACGAATAATGGGTAGATACATTCCACAGAGAAATCTGCATATGTGTGAGTCCACAAATCATGAGAACACGAAGGGGGTTTTACTGTAATAATTTTTGTCAATGGTTTGTTCCTCAGCTATTTCTTTGATGTTCTGGATATCTGTTCCCATTGGTTTTATTACTATTTTAGGAGACAAATGTATATTCTTATAATTTTTTGGTTTATGTTCTTTCTTCTGTTCTCCCGTCTTTAGTTTTATGGATGTGTCTCTAATAATAGTTGGTTTTTTGTTGGTCTTAGGTGGAGTTCTCTCTAAAGGCCTTTTTTGTTTTCTTTAGCTTCTAATTCATCATAACTTTCATCTAATATTTCTGTGGTGCTTGTATTATCTTCTAGTGTTTGCTTTCCTCTTACTATTTCAAATGAATTTGAACAAATATTTGTATACTTTTCTTGGTTCTTTGCTATATTAGTTTCTTCCTGCAAAGTAGTTATTTTTCTTTGAGATTTATCTATCAGGATTTTGTTACTCTTATCTATTTTCATTTTTGTTTCATTGTTTGATCTCATCATAAAAGAAAACGTTTGTTTCTTAGCGGGATCATGCATTCCTCTAACTTTTGATTCTAATTCCCCCCTCAGTGTGAGACCACCTTGACATGGTGAGGGGGCTTTTGAACCCCAGGAGTTTCTTCCCGGGTTTGAGTCCAAGAGTCTCATATATAGTGATATATTTGTTTGGATTAATTTTTGTGGAGTTTTCCACTTTTGCCAAAATTTGTTGGACCTGCTAAAAAGGAAAAGATATATCTGGGATTGGGTTTATATCCGAAGCTAAATAGTGGTAGGACCACCAACTGCCCAATAATGTTCAGACCTGAGAATTATCAGATTGATAGCTCAAAGGCAGAACTGCTCTTTAGGGCTGGACCATGGATTCCAGGTGGGGCCTGGTTTTGTGGATAGGACTCTCGACATTCTATCCGGTTTGCCCATAACATGATTGTGGTGGAAATGATTGTATTCTAGTAATATTGTCAGTCCTAGCAAGTGGGTTTGGCTTACACCTGGACCACTCTAATCATGTTGTGCCATCCCCTGTGGGGAAGGGTAGGGAGTGGACATTTTGGAGCCAGTTTTCACTTGTGCCATTGGTGGAGGAATAGACTCCATGAAAGGCTGATGATATCTTTTTAAGGTTTCAGGCTTATGTAATTTTTTTTTATACTTAAACCTCTGTTGAGTAATTTAAAGATTCAAGTACCCCCGGCCCTTTGATGGTATTGCTCTGGCACAGTTGACGACCGCTGCTCCAGTACAGAGCAGATCTAGCATGGAAATGGACAGTTCTCTGGATAATCCAAATAATCAAAATCAGAGTGGTATTAAAACTTTAATACCTCATAAACTCCCAAAAAGAGTAAATACCAACATGACCCAACCTTGACTCACTTGGCCCCCTCTTTGGGAGTGGAAGTTGGTCAAGGTTTCTAACCTTGGAAGCTAACCAAAATATTTCAGCTTTAAAATTAGAAAATTATTTCTTAAATAGACATCCGACGACAGATCTGTCGTTCAGACAAATAAAGGAAAAAACTTCTTTATAGAAGCCACAACAAAAAGTCAGTTCAAAGACTATTTGTCTTTGAAAAATATAGACATTATTAATATAAAATTTAAAAAACATGATACTATGAAAAATTTAAAAAACATAATACTATGAAAACAGCATTCAGGGTATCATTGTACTTCCTGAAAACAACAACAAACCAGTTGATAAGAAAATGCTACAGTAGTAGACTCTCAACAAAAGATACCCCAAGGTCTAAGATTGTGAAGTACCGTATATGTTGTACCAAGTAAAAATAGCAATAAACAAATATTAAAAATAGCAAAAATAAAATTTGAGGGTGAAGATCTACCTCAAAAAATAAAAATTTTGGGCCAAAATAGTGTTTTAAGACCCTATGTCCCAAAGCCACTGCAGTGTCAAAATTGCAGTAAGTATGGGCACACAAAGAAAAGTTGTAGAGATGAACCAGTATGCACTTATTGTGGATCTACTGAACATACGACACAGTGGAAGTGCAGTGAACCTACGTGTTTAAACTGGGCAGAATCATCATGCAATCTCCAAAGAATGCATGTATTATATATACAATACGGAATTGAAAATACTACAAGAACGAACGGGCTAAGTTGGAATTAAAAGTGAGAGGAATTCAAAATCCGTCTAAGAAAAATACATATTCTTCAATAATAAGAGCAAATAATGAAACAAAAACGCAAACAGATAGGAGTAACAGAACACAGAAAAGTAAATCTCAAGAAAAAATCAATAATTTAGAAATAAAAACTAAAATAGTAAAGAATAAAGAAACAGGTACAAATGAGAAGGATAATATTTTATCCAATTCATTTGAAATATTAATGCAAATAGAAACACAGGAGGATGCTGCTACGAAGTAACAGAGGAGGGTTGTGATGGACTGGAAATTAAAGATAAAAAAAGGCCTTTGGAAAGAACACCCAAACCGAAGAAACCAACCGTTATTAGAGAAACATCGGTTAAACCAAAGGTTAAGGAGATGAAGAAGGAACAAAAACAAGAACAAGCTAAGAATATACCTTTACCTCCTAAAATAATAGTAAAACCTATGAAGGCAAATGTCAAAAACAGTGAAGAAGTGAAAGAGAACCATACCACAGATGATAATGATTATGTCAAAGGAGAAGGGATGACTCCATCTCCAGTAATTGGTGCAAGAGCAAATGAAAAAAGAAATATACATGATAATACTTGTGGATGTGATGATTGTTTCATTGAATTATGCAATAACAACAAAAACATAAAAGATGGTTTAGCAAATATAAGAAATTTTATGAAATATAAAAAAAAAGAAACCACGGATTTGAGTACCCATGAAGAAGGTTACATGTGCATTGAGCACTTACTATATTATAAAGAAAAACAAATGAATCTCGTGAGTAAATTATTAGAAAAAATCCAAATTGATAATACAAAAAAAAAAAGAGTAAAACTCTACTTTGTTCATGAGACTTACCTGTCAGATATATATATAGCTGTAATCTCCGAAGTCCGACAGAATTTCAAAATTCGCGGCTCACGCAGTGGCTGGTCAGGTGGTTAGTACACATTCCCGCCGCTGGGAGGCAGGCATCAGGAACCATTCCCACTTTCTATTCAGATTTTCTCTGTCGCCGGACTGTCAATACCTGTTGTCAGTTCCCCGCCATTTGGATTTCGAAATTTGTTGTCACAAAGTATTTTGGTTGTTTTTGGTATTCGACTTGAATCTGTGACTTGGCATACGCTCTTTCTGGACCATTTTTTATTTTGCCTTTTGACTTTTCTTATAAATAAGCTGTCTTCCTCTAGCTATCGTGTCTGTAGCTTGGGTGATTGTAAGGTGGGGCTATCGAAGGCTTTGATAGATCCTCACTCTTTATGTATGAAATGCAGGGTATCAATGTTCTATGGACAATCGTTGTAATGAATGTGAGGGATTATCTGAAGGTGAGTGGAAGAAGTATGAATCCTATATGCTGAAAATTGGAGCGTGATAGGTTGAGGAGGTCTTCCTCCAGGAGTGCATCTGTAGTTGGACAGTCAGGTTTTCTCATGTTAGTAACCCTGTAGTTTTTAGTCCTAACCCTGTAGTGTTGCCTTCGGGCCCTGAGGTTGTTGCTGCAGAAAGTAATACCTTGGCTCGTGTTAGAGTCAATTCGCAGCTCTTGAAACCAAAGTGAATGCCCTTCAAGCGCAAAGTGTTGTTTGTGTTAGTGCCCCTAGTGTTGTGGAGGGGCGTCAGATCGGCCCTATAATGCTTCTAGGCCTGGACCTCTGCCGAACTCCCAGGACCAGGGAGGGGCATGTCGAAAGCCGCATGAAGGTTACGGGGACTTCCCACCCGATCTGGCGTCCCTTCGGCAGGTCCTGATGACTCCACCCAGGCTGCCAGGGATCGTGCACAGGCACGCATCCATAAGGATTGCTTCTCGTCCTCCGACACGTCCTCCCCACGTCGGGGTTGGAGCTCTCGGTTGGACTCTCGCCATCTTAAGAGAAGCTTGAGAGGAGAGGACGCCTCACGTCCTCTGAAAGTTTCGGGGATGTTCCCCCGCAGAAGAAGTTTCGATATGCTACGGATGATGACGCTGCTCGACACCCCAGTCACGCTAAGGCAAGGGCTGGAGCTTATTCACCAGTGAGAAGGAAGAAGATGTCTCCTCTCCCCTCTCCTTCTCGCAGGATTCAGCCCTTCTCCCGAGAGAGCTGTTTCTCCAACACGTCAGATTTTGTTGGGCTTGCAACAACAGCTGCATACTCTCATGGACTGTAGAAAGGACAGGCCTGTTAAGGATTTGCATCTGCCTGTTAAGAAGTCCAGGCCTTCGCCTTCGTCACCTGCTTCGTTTTCTTCTCGTCTGTCTGCTCCAGAGAGTGTTTAGTGGCTTCCTATTCGTCCTCACGATTCACGAGGTGTTGGCCTCACCTTGACTGGCGGAGCGCTCCCACCAAGACGCTGACTGCCCACGTGAAGCTCTTTTGATATATCCAGCCATGGAAAACGCGCACGCTTCCAGCCAGGACGCTCTTGCACGCCTCGCCTATATCACTTCTCGCTCTTCTTACGCCATTGACGCCACACCTGCAGTGCTTCAAGACACTCAACACGAGCCGACTTCTGACATCTTCAGGATTTAGCCACGACTTCTTCTAACATCTGATGTCCTTCTTGATTTATAGAGTTGGGTCTCCTTCCACCTCGCAATTAGACCTGCCAGCTGAGGAAGAAGAACCCTTCAGTCAGAGCCCTCGGAAAAGAGAAACATAAAATTGATCTTCTGCTTTACTGATTATCAGACTCTGACTTTTTTTCTTAAGGATCTGTTTCCTGATACCTTTCAACCTTCGGCTCCTCGCTCTCCTCCTTCACAGTTGGCTCAAGTCTAAAGCGAGGAAGAACTCCTGGTTTTCTTAAGATGAAGAAGTCTTTCTCTACCAAGAGGGCATTCAAGAAAGTCCAGGATTGGATGACTGCCAGAAAAAACCAAGGAAAGACTTTTCAACTTTGCCTCCTTCACGTTTGTCCGGCAAAGCAGGCATTTGGTATGAGACAGGTGAGGATATTGGTTTGACAGTTCCTCGACTTTTATTGAGAAGGGGACTATCTTCTCAGGAAATTTGAAACGCCTCTAGAAGATCTCACTTGTCCTCAAAAAGGTTTCTTGGACTCTTACTGAAATGGACCACCATCTTAAAGGACTCTTCAGGACTGTTGAGGTCTTTAACTTCTTGGACTGGTGTCTAATGGGAGTGGCAACACTGAGGCTACTAGTCCGAGTTCCATTAGTCTGGGGAGCTGTCCAGTGTACTGCTGTGCATGGACAAGTTAAAAACTCAGTCAGAGGATGGCTCACTAAAAACTTGCTTCTCAGTTTTTACCGGTCCTTTTAAAAAAGAGGGCATTGTTTTGTTCTTTCTCAAAGTCTGTTTCACAATGCATAAAGGGAGAGCTAAGTTCGCTCCTTTCTCAAGCCATCTCTTTACCCAGACCTTGGTTAAAGATATATCTGCCAGCCTTCAAGAGAAGGCAATTCAAGACCTGTTTTCCAGGTCCTCTAAGCGTCCTTTAGCACCATCATCGTCCTCTTCTTTTCCACAGCCGGCTAAGAAGAAGCAGCCCTTTCAGTGGAGGAGCTTCCATGGGGAGTTTCATGAGACCAGCGCCTTGAGGGAGAGGTTTCCCTGAAGCAAATGTCACCTCCAAGAGAGGTGGCAAGTGACTCCTTTCACCTCCAGACACCAGTTGAGCCAGGCTTCTTCATTTTGCCCAAGCCTGGAGAGAGAGGGGCAGACGCTTGGTCCCTCCAAGTGTTAGAGAGAGGCTACTTGATTCCTTTTCTGGCTCTTCCTCCATTGTCTTCAACCCCAGAGATCTGTCTCCCAATTGCCATCCTGTCAAACAGAAAATTCTGTTCGACCTAGTCGAAACAGATGCTCGAGAAGAGAGCAGTGGAGTAGGTCTTAGACACAAAATCCCGGGATTTTACAACAGGCTGTTTCTAGTCCCAAAACATTCAGGAGGCTGGAGACCCGTCTTGGCGTCAGCAGGCTGAACGACTTTGTCCTGAAGGACAAGTTCAAGATGGAGACGTCTCTCAGTCAATACTAGGAGCCCTTCGTCCCGGGGATTGGATGGCATCGTTGGATCTCCAAGATGCTTACTTCACACCCCTATTCATCCGTGTTCGATGAAGTATCTCCGGTTTTGTCTTGGGGGGCAAGACTTACCAGTTCAGGGCTCTCTGCTTTGGACTCAGCGCAGCCCCGAGGGTGTTTACGCTTCTTATGAAGAACGTAGCGATGTGGTTGCACCAGTCGGGCGTCAGGATCTCTCTTTACCTGGAAAAACGACTGGTTGATTGACGTGCGTTGTCGAAACAAAGGTGTCTGGAGGACCTTCAGTTAACACTGGAACTCGTGAAGTCCCTGGGACTTCTGGTCTGTAGAAAAGTCGCAGCTGATCCCCTCACAGTCCATTGTATATCTGGGGATTCAGATGAATTCAACGGCTTTTCTAGCGTCTCCATCGCAAGAACGGCAGCTTCAATGCTGCGAAAAAGTCTCAGGCCTTCTTGGGAAGAAACATGCTCGGTAAGGGAATGGAATGAGTCTGCTGGGGACCATTTCCTCGCTGGAGAAGTTTGTTTCTCTGGGGAAAACTGCATCTCAGGCCTCTTCAGTTCTATCTGTTGGAGAACTGGCAAAACAAGGAAGACTTGGAAGAGGAATTGAAGAATCTTCCTTCCATAAAAGAGTGCCTGAAGTGGTGGCTCGATCCTGCGAAGTTGGGAAAAGGGATCTCCCTCAAGCTTCTGAGCCCCGACCTAGTGTTGTTTTCCGACGCGTCATCAACGGGTTGGGGGGCAACACTATGGGGAAAAGAAGTGTCAGGAACCTGGAGAGGGGAACAGGTGTCCTGGCACATCAACATCAAGGAGTTGGCGGCGATCATTTTAGCCCTCCAATTCTTCGAGGTCCAAGTTTCCAATCGTGTTGTTCAGGTAAACTCGGACAATACTACGGCGTTGGCTTACCTCAAGAAACAGGGCAGAACACACTCTCGTTCCCTGTTCAGCCTTGAAAGAGAGATTCTTCTTTGGGCTCATGCTCGCAACATTGAAGATTCTCACAAGATTTGTTGCAGGGGTCGAAAATGTTCGAAAGCAGACCTGCTCAGTCGGCGCCATCAACTTCTGCCGACGGAATGGACCCTTCATCAGGAGGTTTGCCAAGATCTTGGAAATTTTGGGTCGCCATCTTGTGGATCTCTTCACGACCTCAAGAACAGCGAGGCTCCCACTATACTGCTCCCCTGTACTCGACCCGGGGCAGTGGCGATAGATGCTCTTCTCTGGGATTGGACGGGATGGACGATATAGTGCCTTTCCCCGTTCAAAATTCTGGGAGAAGTGATTCGCAAGTTCGCGGCCTCACAAGGGACGAGGATGACTCTCATCGAGTTGGTTTTGGCCTTGAACCACTGGTTCTCGGAGATTCTCTTCTGGTTGGTAGACGTTCCGAGGACCCTACCTATGAGAGCAGATCTGCTCAGACAACCCCACTTAAAAGAGATATCATCAAAACCTCCCCGCTCTGAACCTGACTGCATTCAGACTATCGAGAAATTGGTCTGAGCAAGGGTGTTTTCTGGCCAAGTGGCACGGGCCATGAAATAGAGCCAGAAGATCTTCCTCTATCAGAGTATATCAAGCGAAGTGGGCAACCTTCAGGGGTTGGTGCAGAAAGAAGGGTTTTTCCTCTTCCTCGACCACTGTGAGCCAGATCGCTGATTTTCTCCTTTATTTAAGAGAAAAACTCAAGATAGCAGTTCCGACTATCAAAGGTTATCGGAGCATGCTTTCTACTGTTTTCAGACACAGAGGACTGGATTTGTCTGACAATAAGGACCTCCATGATCTCTTGAGGTCTTTCAAGACGTTTAATAAAGGTTCCTCAGCCAATTCCTCCTACTTGGAATTTGGACGTTGTGCTCTCGAGTTTTTAATGTCCAGCTGATTTTGAGCCTCTCCAATCTGCATCTTTTGGGATGTTACTAGAAAGACGGTCTTCCTCACTGCTCTGGTTTCAGGAAAAGAGAGTGAGCGAAGTTCAGGCTATCAGCCGTCATGTGGGCTTCAAGGGACACAATGCTGTCATTCTTTAAGCCCTACGTTCTTGGCTAAGAATGAAAGGTCTTCTAACCCTTGGCCTAGACACTTTGAAATTAAAGGTTTGGCAGACCTTATTGGACAGGAACCTGAGAGAGTTCTATGTCCTGTTAGAGCTCTCAAGTATTACCTTAAAAGAACTCAGGACATTCGTGGTCCCTCGGATAATTTATGGTGTTCTGTGAGGCAACCAGTCAATCCCATGTCGAAGAATGCACTGGCATTCTTCATTAGGAATGTCATTAAGGAGGCACATTCTTGTTGTGATGACTCCAACTTCAAGTTGTTGAGAGTTAACGCTCACGAGGTGAGGCAGTTGCTACCTCCATGGCGTTCCAGAAAAATATGGCACTCAGTGACATTCTCAGTGCCACATTTTGGCGAAGTGAATTGGTGTTTGCCTCACACTATTTGCGAGATGTTAAGGTAGCATACGAAAATTGCTTTTCACTGGGACCATACATTGCTGCTTCAACAACCTTGGGGACAGGGGGTAGCTCTGATCCTATCCTTTAATCTTGATTAGGAAGGGTTTTTAATTGTGTTTTTATGGTTGTTGGGTCGACTGATGGAGGCAGTCTTCCCAATCATTTGCAAACTAACGTATTAGTGTTGGTTAGGTGGTTGGTAATGCTCTTTTGTCCTCATTGTATGGTCTATGATCTAGTCACATTTGGTCACGCCCCCGTTGACAGAACATCTAGCAGTCGCCAGCTTTATAGGTCACTACCTCGCTGGGGTCTCTAGAAAAGCAGAAGCAGACTAGGGTGACAGTAACCACGCAGTCAGCTATGCTGTCAGGTAAGGAACCAAAATAATTTTACCTATAAATTTGTTTTCCCTAATTCTTGGCTGTCTCTACCCCCTCCAAAGGTGGTATTCAGCTATATATATATCTGACAGGTAAGTCTCATGAACAAAATGATATTTTAATGATAAAATAAAGTTTGTTCATACTTACCTGGCAGATATATATATTCATATTGCCCTCCCTCCTCCCCTCAGGAGACAGTGGCGTTAGAAAATCTGAGTAGAAAATGGGAATGGTTCGTGATGCCCGCCTCCCAGCGGCGGGAATGTGTACTAACCACCTGACCGGCCACTGTGTGTGCCGCGAATTTTGAAATTCTGTCGGACTTCGGAGATTACAGCTATATCTGCCAGGTAAGTATGAACAAACTTTATTTTATCATTAAAATATCATTTTTATAACAAAATGTTTTCAGTAGCTGTATTATACAATGGAATGTAAATAGTCTACAGACCAGATTACACCTAGTAAAATAAGTATACCTTAGTTTTACCAGACCACTGAGCTGATTAACAGCTCTCCTAGGGCTGGCCCGAAGGATTAGACATTTTACATGGCTAAGAACCAATTGGTTACTTAGCAACGGGACCTACAGCTTATATGATTATTAAAAGAATTGTAAACCAGTGATATTATGTTTACTGTCAACAATAGGTAAGTATACCTTAGCATCAACACCATGCGAGGAAGAATTCCAGCCATATATGTACATAAAGTATTTTACAACAAAGTACCTGTTAACATTACTGACTTGCAAATATCAGGGATTAAAATTCAAATAAAAAATGATAATTATGTAATTTATAATTTATACAACCAACAATAAAAATTGTTACATTGACAAACTTAGAGAATTACTTAATAATGCCAAGAAATCTACATTAATAGTAGGTGATTTTAATGCTCACAACCCAATGTAGGACTGTAATTGTACAGACTGAAATAGAGGAGGAAGTAAAATAGAAGAATTCATAGATTCATACAACATGTGCTGTATAAATGATAACAAAATCAACACATTTTTCTGAAATGCATGGAACATTTTCCTCAGTCGACTTAGCTCTATGTACAGCAAACATAGTACTGTAGACAGATTGGATTGGAATACAGTTGACGAGTTTCATACAAGTGATCATTTTGCAATATTAATTTCATTATTACAAAATAATCCTGCTAAGTATGTCCCTCAATATAACATTTACAAAGCAGATTGGGAGCAATATGAATTCCACACTAGAAATATCCCACCGGTTGAGAATTTAAAAGACCACAATGAAACTAAAAAATTTTGTGTTGTAAGCAATACCAAAATCAAAATCTCATCCAACAAAACACAAAGTCCCTTGGTGGTCTAAAAAGCTAACAGAATAAATAAAAATGAAATACTAAATTGGAAGACAATTAGATCATTTGAATAGAAAGCTCAGTAAAATAAACAAAACATTACCGATATTAGAAGGAATTTTACAAAAAATTATATTATTATTAGAAATTGATACATTAAAACCTCTCTATAACAAAATATCTGGAAAATTTAAAAAAGGAGTAATTCAAGGAAGAATCATTTCATGGAGGAAATATGCATCAGATCTCTCTAATAATACTCCCATACAAAAAATATGCCAAAAATTCAGGAAAATGAATGGTACCCATGTTAACCAACTAGACATGTCATAATAAAAGACGGGAAAAGAATACTTGATCCAAAAGAAATAAGTAATGTAATAGGAGAAAATTTATCAAAAGTAAGTAGTGACAAAAATTCAGGTGAACATTTCTGCACAAAGAAAACTAGTATAGAATTAATAAAAATAAATTTTGAAACAATAGAAGATTTATGTTATAATAGAAAATTTAGTATGGAAGAGTTAAAATTTGCAATAAATCTGCCCCTGAAAGTGACAATATTTCTTTTGAAATGATATACCATTTAGCACCTTTGGCAAAGACATACTTATTAGAGTTTTATAACCATTTATGACTTCGAAATTTATTTCCTGATGAGTGGCGTAAAGCTGTAATTATTCCTATCCCCAAAACAGGAAAGAATCCCAGTAATGTAAACAATTACGGATCAATTTGTTAACAAGTTGTTTATACAGATTACCAGAAAAAATGGTAAATGCTCGACTAACATGGCACATTCGAGACTTTTTTTTTTTACTCCCACTCAATTTGGGTCACAATGTAACAGATCTACACGGGATTCCCTGTCTAACTTGGAAGACCACATACGAAGAGGATTTGAACGAAAGCAAATTACTATAGCTGTCTTTTTTGATATTGAAAAGGCATTTGATACTACGTGGACATATGCAATATTAAAAACGTTACATAAAAACGGCATCTGTGGACATTTACCTAGGTTTATACAAAACTTTCTTATAAATGGCACTTCTCAAGTGAGAATTGATGATGTATTGTCAAGTACATTTCCACTTGGAAATGGTGTTCCACAAGGAAGCGTCTTTAGTGGTACACTGTTTACTTTAGCAATAAATTATATCAGTAATAATCTACCTGTTGGAATTAAAAGTAACTTGTATATGGATGATTTTGCCATATATTATTCAGCACCTCACATAAAACATGCAGAGCGAATCATTAATAAAACTATAATAAAAATAGATGAATGGGCCTCATCTGTAGGCTTTAAATTTTCTATACAAAAGACTCCAACAGTAATGTTTTATAAAAATAAAAAGTGGAAAAAAGGTGAATAGATTAAAAAATCAGAAATCATTCCATACCAATTGGCCAAACAGCAAAATTTTTGGGATTAGTATTTGATACTTGAACTGGAAAGCCCACATAACATACATGAAATCAAAATGTAAAAGAGCATTAAACCTAATTAAAAAACTATCAAACACTACTTGAGGAGCCAATAGACTTACCCTTACTGTACTGTGTACAGCAACAGTGCTGTCTATCATTGATCATGGAAGCGAAATATATGGCTCGGCATCAGATGCAACGCTGATAATGTTAGACCCAGTTCATAATGAAGGCCTTAGATTATGTTCAGGAGCTTTTCGATCATCACTAACATCTTCTGTACAAGTTGTGTGGTGAACTAACACACACACACACACACACACACACACACACACACACACACACACACACACACACACACACACATGACACACACACACACAGTTCACACACACACACACACACACACACACACAAACATTACACACATTACAGAGATGTGTTTATAAACAATCATCCTCTCTCTTTCCCAAAGAGATTTGTATATAAAAATCATTCCTTTCCCAATTAGAGCTAGAAGATTGTTATAAATATAAAAATACAGTAACCTTTAGTAGTAAAATTACCTCCTCCTTGGACAATAAATAAAATGAGAATTTGTACACTTAAAATATTTATCAAAAAGTTATTCATATACCCCAGAACACCATAGACAACATATGGTAGAGCATATGATCCGAAGAGGTCCACATTACGCAATATACACCGATGGATCTAAGTCACAATACAGAGTGGGATATGCTGCAGTATCCCCAGACAAAACGTATCAGTTCTCTGTACCAGATAATGCCTCAATGTTTACAGCTGAGTTATGTGCAATAGTGTCAGCCATAAAAATAATTAAAGAAACCTCATTTAATAATTTTGTGATTTATAGTGACTCCAGGAATACTATAGAAACCATTCAAAGCTAATATAAAAAAATAATATTGTACAACAAATTAAGTTTTCACTTCATAAATTTTATAATAATGGAAAAAATATTGAAATATGTTGAATCCCTGCCCATGTAGGGATTAAGGGAAATGAAGAGGCTGATAAAGCAGCTAAAGACTTTAGGCAGTCCACATGACAAGAGCAAATGTAAACATCCCTATCATTGACTATATAAGATATATAAAAACAATCATTGCAAGTAAATGGCAAAATATATGGAACGAAGAACCTGAAAATAATAAATTAAAACAGATAAAATCCAGTGTTGGAAAATGGAGTTCATCATATCAGAGAGAGAGAGACACAAGTAATTCAATACTCGTTTGACACATGGACACTTAATGAACAGTCCATGTGGCCCTCCTCCCAAATGCCCAGATTGCAAAGTATTGATAACAGCCAAGCATGTATTGTGTGAATGTCCAAAGTATAACCTTCAACGATTATCAAATTTTGGAAATAGATCAATAAAAGAAATTTTGTCAGAATCTTCAACACTCTCAGTAACACCCATTTTAATGTTCATGAGGAACTGTGATTTAATTGATAAAATATAAAAAGTAAATAATAGAAATATGAAAACACTTAAGGGTCTAATGAATTTTGAAACAACTAAATTTTAAAATTTTACTTAATTTTTGAATTTTAATGTACTTTTTTAGTGAGTATATATGGAAACATGAGTATAAGTGTATTTATATGTGTGTGTGTGTTCCAGTATGAGAGCTTATGCCTTTGTGCAGCTTTTAATTTCATGTTCATTCATTCATCACGATACCAAGTGGCCTGTTTGGTCCCAGTGCTGGGCTTCTGGCATAGACCTGTCATTTCATCCAAATCCTTCTCGCCAGCCCTGTGAGAGCTGATAGTCTGCTCAGTGGTCTGGTTAAACTGTTTAATAATAATAATAATAAAAGGATTTTGACAAAGGAAAAATCTATTTCTGGGGAGAGACCTGTGTCACCCGGTGAAATAACCTTTCAGCACTTATTTCTAGGTAAAGCTATTGCTAAATATACCAGAGAAAAGCTAAAAAGCTAATGTGGAGTTACTACCCCCAGTGCGAGCTCCATGATATGGAGTGGGTCATGAGAAAGGGTGAGATTGAAGAAATCACAGGCCTCCGCCCTGTAAACATTCCCAATGTCAAAGTCCCACTGAGTGAGGTGCGACAAACTGTAGAGCAGACCACTCACGGACTGTAAAACAATTGTGCGCCACCCACATTCCACATTAGCACCCCACACTGGAATGGTATTTTTTACCAGGGGAAAGAAGAAATCATGGGAAAAATGGTGACACACCTCTCTCAGAAATAGATTTTTTCCTTTGTCAAAATCCTTTTTCTGGTTTTCTTGACCTGTGTCACCCGGTGAAATAATAACAGAGAAATCAAAATACCATCCTGAAAACAAAAGGAGATTTTTGTAGAGGAAAGTAATAAAACTAAATTTCCACAAGAGTTTTAATTATCCCAGTAACAAGATTTATTAAGATATAATAATGATATAATAAATATACTTTAGTTTTTTGCAATATTAATGGTACATGAATACAAAATCATATTAGATTAAAGAGTACATAAAAGTGCAAATTTAGGTACTAATCATATACTTAAAACTAAGACAGTGGGGAAACTATGTCCCACAAGATAATACATGTAACATTTAAATTAAACAAATAGACAGGACAAAACTATGACATGGTCAGGAGAAAGGCTGTGAAGCATGCCTGACCTGGAGATGACCTAAGGGGAATAAATGAGGCAGGTAGGAGGGAGGAGATGACTGAGTACAAAGAAGAATTAAATTGAGGGGGGAACTATGTTGCCATCATAACTGTCTTGAATTTCAGAGCGTCTATTAAATTTCAGGTAGTGGCATTTAAAAATACAGACTTCCACCCCGTGTATTTTGAAAGATCCTCAGAAATTCATATAATGAAAATAGTTAGTGGAGGTGGCCACTGCTCTAATGTCATGTACTTTTGGGACTGAATCTGGGTTTGCATGTTTAATGAAATACAGGATTCTGTTGCATTATGTAATGGCTTTAACAAAGAAATAATTCCTCCCTTTCCTTACAAAAAGAGGCACGGAAGTTATGTGTGAGGTCCTGTCTAAATAGGCTTTCAGGGTAAAGACTGGGCATAAAGACAGGTTGTGTGGGAGGGGGATGACCTTCCAGGAGACCAAGATCTCGAGGATCTTCATTTTTAGCTAGGAACTTAGGGTGAGGAGCTAGCAACACTTCACCTGATGGAAGGAAATCAACATGATTGGGTTCTCTAGACAGGGCAGACAGTTCAGAAATTCTAGCACCTGAAGCTAAACTAATAAAAAATAAGGTCTTCCTCAATAAGTTAGTGAAAGAGCAATTATGATTATCTATTTCTGAGGCTAACTTAAGAACATCATTTAAGAACCAGGAAACCAAATGTGGACGGGTTACTGGTCTCAAACGAGCACAGGCTTTAGGGATAGACGAAAAATAAGTCTGTTAAGTTGATCTTAAACCCGTGTAAAAATATCTTTTTCAAAGCTGATTTTGCTGTAGTAATGGTACTTGAGGCCAGACCTTTCTCAAATAATGACCTAAAAAATGAAATAGCTAAATTTGTGGTCATTACAGTAGCTTCAGATTCTTTTAAGAAGAGTGCTAATTTCTTAACTGCTGAGTCATATTGTCTAAGAGTGGATTCCCTTTTATCTGATTCTAGGAACAAAGTGTTAATAGGATCAATATTAGCATCCCTTTGAGCTGCAAACTTCATGAAATCCACAAAGCCAGGGCATTCTGAATTCTTGAGGAAGCTGACACAGTCTGAGTTTGTACTATTTGTGTCAGTTTCTGGGTTGGGAATTTGCAAACAATGTTAAGCTTCAGCTCTAGAAGAAGTGGGAACCAGTTGCTCTTCGGCCAGTTGGGAGCTACTAGGGCTATCTGACCATTTGAATGTCCTGAGCTTGTGAAGGACTTTCAGTAACAGGTTTACTGGAGGGAAGAGGTAGATCCTTTCCTCTTGTTCCAATCTATGCACATTGCATCTGTGGAGTGAGCTAGAGGGTCCAGGTTGGGAGCAACATAACAAGGTAGTTTGTGGTTGCATTCTGTCGCAAAGAGATCTACTTCGAGACCCGGAACTTGATTGCAAATCCACTTGAATGAAGTTTTGTCTAGGGACCATTCCGACTCCAGCGGAGTTGTCCTGGATAGGGAGTCTGCAATGACATTCCGGATCCCTGCAAGGTGGGTAGCAGACAGATGCCACTGGTGTTTGTTTGCTAGAGAGAATATTGCTATCATAACCTGATTGATCCGACTTGACTTGGAACCTCCCCTGTTTAAACAGTGTACTACTACGGGCGCTGTCCAGGACCAATCTTATATGAATCCGATTGTTGGACGCAGTTTCTTCAGGGTTAGAAAGACTGCCATGGCTTCCAGAACATTGATATGAAACTGGCGGAACATGGTAGACCAAGTCCCCTTTACCTTCTTGTGTTGGGAGTATCCTCCCAACCGCTTAGGGAAGCGTCGGTGTGAATCACTAGAGATGGCGGAGGAAACTGAAGGGGCACTGATTTCGATAAGCTCTTGACGGTCATCCAAGGCCGGAGTCTCTTCTTCAAAATCGGTGGAATCAGAGATACTTTGTCTCTGAACCTGACATTGGCTCGACTCCGCCATACCCTGGTTATGTCTTTCAGTTTGGATTTCAAAAGAAGGTCCGTTACTGAAGCAAACTGAAGAGAACCTAAGACTCTTTCTTGGGTACGATATTTAAAGATAAAGCTTTCTTGTTCTTGGGAAACTGTCTGTTGCTTTGCTATTTCTCTCCGTTTGGCCAACCAGAAGAGATAGTCTGTGTGCACACAGGTCCCATTGGATTCCTAACCATTGAAAGCGACTCTCCGGCACTAGGCGGGATTTCTCCTTGTTTATCTGAAAGCCCAGTGATTCTAGAAAGCCGATTACTATGGCTGTTGCTTTCCGCATTCGTTGACGCTGGATGCCCAAACAATCCAATCGTCTAGGTATGCGGCCAGCATGATCATTGAGACTGGAGTTGTTGAACTACCGTATCCGCCAGTTTGGTGAAGATTCTGGGAGCTATATTGAGACCGAATGGCATGACCCTGAATGAGTATGCTTGATTTCCTTTAGTCTGAACCCCAGATAAGGAGAGAACCTTTTGCAATCGGGACTGTAATAAAAGATCTGAAAGATCTATAGAGGTGGTTACGGCCCTCGGGCAGTAGGGTCCGAACCTGCCGAGATTGTAAGCATTCAAAACTTGTCGCATTGAATGTATGGAATTTAGGCGAGACAAGTCTAGAATTACTTTTCGCTGACTGGAACCTTTCTTTGGAACACTGAACAGTCTGCCCTGAAATTTCAGATGTCTCGCTTTCTTTATTGCCCTCTTTACTAATAGATCTTTCACAAAGTCCTTCAGAGCCTTGGAGGGTGATTGATGGAACCTGTTTAAAAAAGGGGGAGGACTTCTGCACCAACTCCACCCCAGTCCCTTGGAGACTATGCTCTGGGCCCAGGGACTGAAGTTCCACTGGTCCCGAAATGGTATAACCTCCCGCCTACCTGAGATATCTCACTGTGCGGGAGAGGGCCTGCCTCCTCTGGATCCTCTGCCTCCTCTTCCTCTGGAGGAGGAGCGGGATGTTCCTCTACCTCGGAAGTACCCCTAGCTCTCGTTCCCTTTGCATTTTGGATAGACTGAAATGCCCCTGGTTCTCTTCATAAGAAGCGTTATAAGCTGGGGAGGAGAAATGAAGGGGCAGCGAGAGGTTGATGGGCTGGTTGGACCAGCACATACTGAGGTTGAGGTTGAGGTTGGGAGGTTGAAGGATGACCAGGACGGGGACCTGGACAGCCTGCAATACTGTCTGAGTCGGGAGCCGTTTGAACTTTTTGAACTTCTTCCTGGCTTGGGATGAGTTCCTTGGCTCAGACTGCTTCCTCTTAGAGGATAAACCCCAACGGGAGCGGAGACTCTGGTTGGCCCTAGTTGCCTCGGCTAAGACTGCATCAACCTCTTCTTCTGGGGAAGAGGTTAGCTCCCCAGATGGAGCTTTTATGAGCCTGTTAGGCTCATGACGGATGGAAGCTGCCGAAAAGATGTGTTTCCGGCAGTTCAACCGGCCCTGATGAAGTCATACAGGTCCTGTTGAAAACTCCCCAAGAGAGATTTCGTCAGTACCTGGAATAGTGGATCTTCACTATATACAACTGACGTTGCCTCTGCCAAAGTCAGAGAGTTTAAGGACTTACTGAGCCTGTCCTCAGACTTTCAGCTCACATTCAGCCTTCAGGAGCGACTCTGGGATTCTTGGGAGTTGCTCACTGAAGAGGTTAGAGGCGCAGTCAGGGTCCAGCCGAGTAAGTAAGACGTTAAAGGTATCCGGAGCTGCTGCCCAATACTGAGAATCTCCGGGTAAGACAAGAGAGGTGGGATCTATCTCCCGGAGATGAGGAACTGGTTTACCCTCTACACAAGCTTGGTTGGTGAGGGAGGCCACTTTAGAGGTGCACAGGGGTGGGGAGAGCTTCTCCCAGAGAGAACATTGTGAATGCACCTTTTGCCGGAGTGAGTTTAGTGTTCTCCGCCTGCCACTGGACCCGACAAAGGTCCATAGTAGGGGCTGACTGGGCCTGGTCCCTCGGGAAGATGACAGTTTCCTTGGGGACCTTATCGGACCCGAATCCATGTTGCCTCAGTGAGCCTGGCATAACCTGCGTAAGGTGATTTCAGGTTGGGAGGGAAGAATCCAATTCCTCCAGCCTGATGAGTGCCTAGGCCCTCGATAGTGAGGGTACCCTCATGCTGAGGGGCAAAGAGGGTCAGGCGCCAGGGTTTCCTTTATCAAAAGGAGGCAGGCTGGAAGTGTCCGGGACGGAGAAGGGTTTGTTGGCCGATTTCCACCACTCATGAACCCGGAGATTAGAGTCCTTTCGACTTAACCTCCTCTGACAACGAGAGCACTGAAGCGTTTGATGAAGACAGCTGACTTGAGAGTTGCGACAGCTTGTCGTCAACCCTTTTGTCAAACTGCTTCATAAGAAGCTCAAATGATTTTCCGCATCAAAGGAAGGAGGGGTGGGAGCCTCCTTACTATGTTTGCTGTGTGCTCCTTCCCAGAAGTAGAGGCCTTGCTTTAGACGGCGCTTTGGGGCTAGGGGGCCGTGACGTCTTCGAGAGAACCTCGGAGCGGACTTCTGGGATTTTAAGGTCTTTTTCTTTACAGTTTTGACCTTAGGGACCAACTTGCAATGATGTCCATAAGGCAAGAGGATTTCACAAATCCTCGGAAGGAAGAAGCATTAGAAGAAGGAGAACTAAAAAAAGGTCACCTGCTCACTTTCACTTACCCCTTACCTGTCTGCAAGTCCAGGTCCACATTCATAGGCTCAAGATCGAGGTTAAGGGCCGCAACATCCTCGGCGACAACTCCGCATGCAGCGACTTCTTCCTGGGAGGGCTGCGTCATCTCCCGGATCCCAGCGATCAAGGGGGCGGCTATCAGTCCGCAACCGGCCGAGATCCAGGCGCCGGGAAGAGAACGTTGCAGACGTCCTTGGAGAGGATGTAGGGCTTCCCTGCCCCGACGTTCCTCCCGAAGCCGCTGACCCAGGTCTTAAGGGTCGACAAGGAGGAGTCCCGAGAGCTGCGGTCAATCTGGAAGGGGGGAGAAAGTCAGGTGACTGAGCCTCCTAAAGGGAGAATATGTTACAATTATCCATAAAAGACAAAACTGAGGTTAAACGTGAATTGGAAGTGGGAAACTAACTTACCGACTCATCTAGAACCTGTTCATAGAGGGCGTAGCACACCTCACAACCATCAGGGTGCCAGACAGTCAGGTCCCCACGTGGACTGCACAACCGAGTGGAACACACTTCATGCCCGCTGGCTTGATTCAGCACAGCAGTGCACCCCTGCTCCTGACAACGCACCATCTGTAAGTTGACCGATGTTGTTGTTTATGAGTATGCTAATAGGACTGCCGGAGCAGTGTCTTAGTATAATAGTTATCCAAGTAGGTCCCGCCGGAGTTAACCGGGAAAATAATGGGCTATTGAACGCATAATCCATTTAACTATCTAGAGGGACCACCTGAGTTAATCCGAGCGACGGGAAGGTCCCAAAAGGACAGTTAATCTACAAAACAATAATTAAATAATAAATATTAAATAAATTGGTATATAATATATATATATATATATATATATATATATATATATATATATATATATATATATATATATATATATATATATATATAAAACAATATCAGATAGGTATGGACTTGAACCGGGAGGTTAAGGGGCCCACTGGAACATGCAAGAAAACCTAAAGGGACCAGGAGCAGAGTTAATCCGAGAGACGGAAATGTCCCTAAAAGGGTAGTGTATAAATATAACATAATATATAATATATATATATAATATATATATATAAAATGAATAAACAAATCTGCAACTAGGGAAAGGTCAACTATAAAAGTGGATATTTCCGCTTGGAGCCGGGGAGTCCTGTACTTCTTTTAACGGTGGATTGGCGGAGGAGGTGTAGTGAGCACCGTCTGACCAAACACCATACCCACCAGAGTGGAAGGTGATTTTTTGACATCCGACCACCTAGCAGAGAAAAACACCAAGATAGCTAGCCATGGAGAGTAGATACTGGGACTATAGGTGTTCTAAGTGAAAAGAACGAATATAAATGTCATAGCGTTTAATGTGTCAATCGATGGAAGACAGTCAGGTGGGAAACACTAACTGGCAACCTGAACATTAATTCTCTCCATTGAGATATTGTTCTAAGAACGAATCTCTCGGTTGGGAAAAACGTTTTACTGACACTAGGAGGGGAGGGGGTTGGTATAGACCATGAGTGAAGGATCCAGGGTAGCGACCAGGGGTGGGTAAGCACACCCGGGTGCCATGAGATCCAACCTTCTCCCTGCGATCGGACGAACATCACGAACGATACTGAGAGAGAAGAAGACGGGAACACTCAAGGCCAAAAGCAAAGAAAGGAATGGGAAACAGGGGTGTGGTAGCACCCGGTCCCCGACTGTGGTCTATAAGGGCGTGACCGGGTAAGGTCGGGACCGTAACGAGAGAACAGACCAATCAATGCAGAGGAAGGGGATATAAGGCTATTGGAAAAGGAATAGGATAAAACTCTCGGGCCTTAGTAAGTTAACATATAATATGAAAGCTGAACCAAGGGTGGGGGGGGGGAGGAAGGAGAATGGGGTAGGGGAGGGGTAAACATGAAGATGGAGAATAACCTGAAGATGTGGTTCGGATGAAGGTAGGCTATGCGAGAAACCCTCGCTATTCCAGCTTAACCTTATTTAGGACTGTAGAGTCTAAACGGAAAGGCCGAAATAGGGAGGGGGAGAATTAAAGCCCAACTCACTAACCAAACGCCACATAAGGAGCTCCAACTATGGACCCTCCTACACACCAAACCTTCTCTCCTAGCAAGGAAGAGATTGCCAAAGCCACGACCTAGGCTAGCCTAACACAGCCAGTGGCTGAGGAAGGAAGCCCAGGGGAAGTATCTACTCCACTAGCCTAAAGTTAACCTATCCTAGGCAAAAATAATAATGATCTAACTAATCATAAGAACATATGTAGAAGGAAGACCAAGCCCAACGCGACATGAGTTGCGGAGGGAAAATGGCCGACCTCCCAGATAAAAATTACAGGATATAATCCGCAAATATCAAAGACATCCGTGCGCATAGGCTTAAAATAAGCTAGATAAGCATAATTGTACCATCTCAAATAAAATATCCAAGCACTGGAGGAAGTGAAGGTCCAAATTATAACACGTATAATAATAGATAAATAGCGGATAGGCCCGAGGGGAAAACTCGTACAGCCTAAACGACAATGACCAAAACTTCTCCAGAGAAGGATAACAATAATATAAAAACCCAATTGAATATATATATATAATAAGCAAAAGGGTACAACAAAAGAAAAGGAAGGGGAACGAAGTTCAATGACATAATCCCGCACCGACTGAAGGTCACATGGCGTTTTTCGGGAGAAGGGGATGAGACGGGAGTAAATCCCTCTAATTATTAAATTAGAGGGAAATGGGAGCCTCAACCGCCTAAAATAAAATACAGAGATGGTACTCAACTTTGGTGAAGAATCCAAGGAGGATGCCATAGCGAAACAATCAAATCAAGCGCACACAAGAACAGCACAACAATAGCGGACGCTATGCTAAAAAGTGGAATGTGGGTGACGCCGGTTTGTTTACAGTCCGTGAGTGGTGCGGGGGTTTGTAACGGCACTCACTCGGTGGGACTTTTGACATTGGGAATGTTTACAGGGCGGAGGCCTGTGATTGTGACAATCTCACCCTTTCTCATACACGACTCCATATCATGGAGCTCGCAAAGTGGGTAGTAACTCCGGCTTAGCTTTTTAGGTTTTTTCTCTGGTATATTTAGCAATAGCTTTACCTAGAAATAAGTGCTGAAAGGTTATTTCACGGTGAACAGGTCGGAAAACCCAGAAATAACACTGTAATTCTAATTTGACCTTTTTTATAGGCATTCCTCTCCTCCTGAAGTAATTTTAATTTGTATTGTATATATAATGCATACACTCCTTAGCTCTTGCATGGTGATTTTGTCCACCGTTCATGCATTTTGTCTCTCCACACCTCAATTAATTGTATGGTATGTTTGTCAGATTCACAATACGCACATATAGATGTATTACGGCAATTTTTCATTGTATGTCCATACGTACTACAGTTTTGACTCTCTAGTGGTTTTGGAACATAGTCTCAGTTCTCTGCTTTGGCCCAAGATTTTAATTTTTAAGGGTAATTCATGGCCTTCATTTTTTTCTCTGATATTCTCAGTGTTTTTCCATTACTCCGTCTACTGGCTATGTTGTATATTTCGCAATCTTGTACATTGTTGTACATTTTTATATAAGTAACTTACCAAGTAATTACATAGCTTTAGTTTCCCTTTAGTGTCAGCTTAGATTCAAAATTTTACAGGTAGCGCTTCAGCATAGTTTGTGTAGATGATCAGCCCGTCCCACTAACAGAATATCGGAACGACCTAGCAAACAATTCTCATTAGTTTCCTGCTGTCGGTGGTGACAACACCTGGTCTGGCAGTAGCTTTTTTCATTATTTTCTGGTTATTTTACCAGATTCCAATGAAGGATTCTTTAAATCAACCATCGGAATGCTTATATTGTAGCCTTCAAGCTGAAATCTTTCAGGATGAGTTTCTTCTATTTTGTTTCACGTTGATTCAGCCATCATCGAGCCACCGGTAAATGACGCCATTTGCATTGATTGTTTGTTTACTGGTTAGGCTTCTGGAAGCGCCAATAATAGTTTTGCCTTAAAAGTAATTCTCGGATGTTACGACATTCCATTATAAAAGTAAATTGTATGTTACGCATTTTCATTAGGCCATAACTTTGGCAATTTATGAATTGTTTTCCGCCTATAAACTACTAGTGAGCTGCCGATAATAAGTTTTGTTTTTAAAAGTAATTCTTGAGTGTTACGACACTCCGTTATAAAGTAATTGGTCTAGACACTATTATAAAATAATTGTTTTATGTTAGGCTTTTTGTTAGGCCATAAGCTTTGCAATTTATGAATTGTTTTACGGCCATATACTAGCGAGCCGAAGATAATAGTTTTGCCTTAAAAGTAATTCTAGCATGTTACTGCAGTTCATTATCAAGTAATTGGTGTATGTTACACCTTCTCATTAGGCATTAGCTTTTGCAGTTCATGAACTATTTACCGACCATAGGCTACTGGCGAGATGCCAATAATGTTTTTTGCTTTAAAGTAATTTTCAGATGTTACAACATTGCATTACTCTCTTTCATTAGGCCATAATTTTGGAAATTTATGGTTTGTTTATCAGCCACATGCTTCGCACAAGCCACCGATAATTGCCTTGAAAGTAGTTCTTGGGTATTTTGCCATTTCAATAAGCATGTAACTTTCACAATTTTGATTTATTTACTGGACCTATGCTTCCTGGAAGCCTCTGGTAAATAAAAATTTTGACAACCATCACACCTTCCTTTGCAGACCTCAAAGTGTTAGGCAGAAAGTAGTAAGGAGAGAATTGGGGGCTTTTGTTGGCGGTTACGAGTTGACTTTCTCGACAGCCAAGAACCAGCTCATGCTACGAACCTTGCTGGCACTGATCTCGGGCGCCAGCTTTGCCCCCAGCACCCTCTCTCATGCGCTCGGTGCCAGTACTAGTGCCCTGGCGCCAATTTTTTCCTACTACCCATCTTATCTTACCACATGTTCCCACACCTGGCTCCCTTGCTTCCCTTTCCATACCTTTGCCAGTCGTGTGTCTTGGTTAACAGATGTTAACCTTGTTATAGTAAAGTGTAGTGCAGTGGAGGAGGTGACTACTCATCCCCTGATGCTCCTAGACAGAAGGTCTCTGTCAAACTCCCCTGCAAACCTGGGAGGAGGCAAACTGGAAGTCCAAGGGAGGTCGGGGGGTTTCACATGGGTTGTTGCCCCCTCAGTTGAGCTTGTTGCGGTCCCAGGTATCGGCAGACAGCTACTGAAAAGGTGTCTTGTTGGATGTGTAGTGGAGGAGGTAGCTATCCGGCCCTATCAGATTTCATGAACCCAGTCCCTGTCAAACTCCCTTGCAAACCTAGGAGGAGGCATACTGTCGGTCCATGTGAGTCGGAAAGGGTTATGCCCCTGGATAGTTACCCCTCAGTCGAGCCTGTTGTCCGCAGGTCTCGACAGACAGCCATTGAAAAGGTGTCCATGAAGATGTGCTTACCTTGGCCATAGTGGTGCTGATGATGTTTTTTTCGGTTTATGGATCCCACTGTGAACAAGATTAGGATTCCAGTGTGGACAAGATAAGGATTCCAGTGTGGACAAGATTAGGATTCCAGTATGGACAAGCTTAAGATCCCAGTGTGAACAAGATTAGGATTCCAGTGTGGACAAGAAGCTCCATTGACACTTTTGGGATCCTGATGTGGTTACTTATGGATCAGAGTGTAGACTAGTGATGCCAATGGCATTTTTTGGATTTATCTCAGCCATTGTAAAGATATATTTCCCAGTGTTGGTGCATCATTGGTTGTCGTCATTGCTCCAAATCTGAACAGAGCCAGAGAGCGCCCAAGTTCCGAGTGTCCAAGTTCCGAGTGTCCAAGTTCCTAGTGTCCAAGTTCCGAGTGTCCAAGTTCCTAGTGTCCAAGTTCCAAGCGCCCAAGTTCCGAGCACCCAAGTTCCAAGCTACATACCTAGTTCCAAACTCCTGAGTTCTGAACTTCCAACTTCTGAGCGCCCAAATTCCAAGGTTCCAACTTCTGAGCTTCCAAATTTCTAGTTCCCAAGTTTCGAGCTCCCAGGTTCCGAGTTCTGAGCACTGGAGTTTCGAGCTCCCGAGTTCCAAGCGCCCAAGTTCCGAGCTCCCGAGTTCCGAACTCCCAACTTCCGAGCTCCCAACTTCCGAGCTCCCAGGTTCCAAGCGTCCAAGTTCCAAGCTCCCAACTTTCAAGTGCCCAGTTCCGAGTGTCCATATGTGTCGTGAGTGCCCAGTGCCCGAGCTCACGTTTGCGCTTCCACCTGTGTCCTATGTCCACTCATCCTCCTGTCCCTTTCGAGCCAGCTATCAGTTATCTGACACCACTCTCGGGACTACGGACACTACCTCTTCACGTTTCTACGTCAGTTTTGTCCACTCCTTTTCTTCGTTGGAGACCATTCAGCACCAACTTAGCAATTTGTTGGGCTTTTTACACCGTCCTCCGAAAGTCTAGTGTCCAAGTGTCCAGTGTCAGAGCACCCAGCGCCAGAGGCTCAGCGCCTTGAAGAGGTACCGATCTATGCTTATGCCTGGTTAAATAAAGAGTCCTGGATCTTTCATCTTCTTCTCAAAGACCTCACAAGCCTTTTTCACAGCCAGGTAGGAAGCAAGAGATATGTTATCATCATTGTTTCCTTTGATTTTAGCCAAGAACTAGGATCCATCCGAGACCAGATCCATTCTTTCTCCCTGCTTAACGGACATCTTGGCTTCCAGGAGCTCTGGCGAGCTCCCAAATTCCTAACTTGCCTGGTGTCCAGCTCGCCTGACACCAGCTACAACCTGGTGCCAGCGCATGCTCCAAGCACCCAGGAGCGCTCGCCAACTCCGAGGGAAAAGAGTGAACTCTGTCGAATTGGAGTTTTTTTTTTTTTTTTTTTTTTTTTTTTTTTTTTTTTTTTAATACCTGAACAGGACTTGATAATCTAGAGGGCTTTCTTGTCCTTTGATGTTTAGTCAAGAACCCCTTTCCCTTGGATTAAGATCGCATTGTCCTTCCCTTCATCTTTAAGAGAATTTCTGAAACACTCAGATTCAGAACAACTTTGCCTTCTTTTATTGAAAGATAAGGTCATCTGAGCAGCCTCTACTTCTTTAGCTTTCAGCTTTCAGGCACACATGTCCTTTACTTCCATTTGGCATCAGCCTACTGGAAGTATAATTGTCCTTCACATCTCACTATCTTAAGAAGTGAAACCTGAACTTCTAGCTCTGCTGGGGTGCCAGGTACAGTCTGTTGCCAGCTTTAGAGCTTCCAGAGCCTCAAGCTGCTAGCTGGCCTGGCAGCCAGCTCACCTAGCGCCAGCTACAAGTCTGGCCCCAGCTATAGAACCCCCAGCGCCCAGAGCTTTGGGCTCCCCTGCTGCTCAGCTTGCCTGGCACCAGCTACAGTCTGGCGCCAACTTTAGAGCTTAAGGCTTAATGATCTCCCAGCAGCTCAGCTGGCGCCGCTACAGTGTGGAACCAGTGATACTTATACCAACCCGCGAGCTTCCACAGCTCACCTGGCGCCAGTTAAGTAGCATGTAAATTCTGTATTACCACAGGATAGTGACTGGCATGGTATGGCGGGAGGAAGCGTAAGATTTTCTCCTACTCCCTCTTCACCTTCTGGTGAGGTATAGAGTTTTTTTAGGAGTCAGGAGGTACAAAGTACCTGGAGCACCCACCACTCTTGGTGGATGGGTTGTGGTTTTATTTCAGTGTAGGTGACAGTGGATCTGGTTTTTAGTTGGTACTGTGCCCAGGGCAAGGGCACATATTAAAAGTTTTGCTAGCTATTGGATAACTCCTTAGCTGCATAACTTCCACTGATGCTTTGGCAGCCATCGGAGTACTCCTTTGCTAAAAAGCTCCCACTTGAGTAGAGGCAACCCTTGGCTCTACCACCGCACCACTACAGGTTAAGTTGAGTGACAACCAGTTGCAGTTTTATACTGCAGGCTCTCTTAACTAATAAAGAACAACAAGCATTGTATTCAATGCTAGCAACTTTTCTATTTCAAATTCATTTCAAGACTTAATGTTTTTGGAGTAGAATACTATGTCCATGTATCCCACCTCCTGTCAATGTGGGATTCAGCTATGTAATTGCTTGGTAGAAGTTACTTATATAAAAATGACATTTTTATAATAAAATAAAGTTTTATATATACTTACCAAACAATTACAGAATGAGAGCCCACCTTCCTCCCCTCTGATGGACGTAAGGCGTAAAACGAATGAGAATTGTTTGCCAGGTCATTTCAATATTCCGTTAATGGGATGGGCTGATCACCTACACAAACTATACTGAAACGCTACCCGTGAAATTTTGAATCTAAGCTGCCGTTAAAGTGGAAATTGTAGCTATGGAATTACTTGGTAAGTATAGATAAAATTTTATTTTTTTCATAAAAATGTCCTTTTTTTTTTTTTTTTTTTAAGGAATCCAGGAATATATTCTTTTCTATTGGTTCATCGTACTGTATATCATCTTATTAAATGATATACGACAAAGTAGGTATAGATTACACTGAATTATAAATTTCATCAATAGAAATGAAAATGGAAAATAATTTGTTTGATATTATTAACCTGTACAACCAGCCTAGTAAAAGGTATGATTTAAACATATTACAGAGAATAATCAAAATTTTAAGAATCCCATATTAATTGTAGGGGATTTCAATGCATATAATCCAATACGGGAGTATAACAATATTACACCAGATAAAGATGGAGAAAAAATATAAAACTTGATGAACACTAATAAACTCTGTTGTCTGAATGACAACGAAGTAATTATGTATTGCTCCAAAACCCATGAAACATTTTCCTCAATAGATGTCACCCTTTGTTCAACAAATATAGTTGACAAAACTAAATTGGAATACTTGGGATGACTCCTACTCAAGTGATCATTTCCCCATAATAATATCCTTATTAAATAATAAACCGAAACCATACTCTCCACATTATAACATGCAAAAAACAGATGGGGACATTTTTAACTTGCATACCAGAAATATACCGCCACATAGTTATTTGAGAAATCAGTGTGAGACAAACGAATTCTTTGTATCTTTGGTTAAAAAGGTAGCAGACAAAGCTATTCCTCATTCAGAACCCCATAATAATAAAAAACATAAGTCTCCTGTTGGTCACCCCCTCGATTTGAGACCACCTTGACGTGATGAGGGGGCTCTTCAACCCCAGGAATCTGTTCCCGGGTTTGAGTCCAAGAGTCCCATATACATTATATATTTCTCTGAATTAATTTTTGTGGAATTTTCAGCATTTGCTAAAATTTATTGCACCTGATAAACCAGAAAAGGTATCATAACTGGGATTGGGTTTATATCTGTGGTAGGACCATCAACTGCCCGATAATGTTCAGACCTGAGAGATATCAGGTGGAACTATTCTTAGGACTAGACCATGGATTCCAGGGGTTCTGGTTTTAGGGATAGGACTCGTGGCATTCCATCCGGTTTGCCCATAACATGATTAGAGTGGGGATGATTGTATCCCAGTAATATTGTCAGTCCTAGCAAGTGGGTTTGGCTTACACTTGGGCCACTCTAATCATATTGTGCTATCCCCTGTGGGGTAGGGTAGGGAGTGGACATTTGGGAGTCAGTTCTCACTTGTGCCATTGGTGGAAGAATAAACCCCATGAGAGGCTGATGATATCTTTTTAAGATTTTCAGTTTTTTTTTTTTTTCTTCTTTACCTCAATCTTTATGCTAAGTGGTTTTAAAGATTTAAGTACCCCTGGGCCCTTTGATGGTAGTGACTCAGCAGTTAACAACCGCTGGAACCTCCTCTGACAACCTCTCTATGGAAAAATCAGAAAAAATACTAATGTAATTACACTGGAGCCCTATGCTCCAATAAAAAGCAGACCCAAAAAAAAACAAATATCTTGACCCAACCTTGACTCACTTTGACTCCCTCTTTGGAAGTGGAAGTTGGTCACGATTCCTGACCTTAGAAACAGAGAAGAAAATATCGGCATTGAAATTAGAAAACTTCCTGTTGAATCGACATTCAATCTACTGAAATGTCATTCAGACAAATTAAAGATCAGATGTGGTTGATAGAAACCACAACAAAAAATCAATCAGAAAACTACTTAACTATAAAAAATATTAACAATATAAAGGTACATGTAAAAAAACATGACAATATGAACAGTGTACAGGGTACCAAAGTACTCAGTGATAATGATGAAGAACCAATAGAAAATAATATATTGCTGGATTGCCTTTCAAAAAAGGTACAACAGTGTACAAGATTGTGAAATATACAGCATAGTCAGTAGACGGAGCAATGGAAAAACACTGACAATAGCAAAGATAAAATTCGAAGGCCATGAATTACCCTTGCAAATTAAAACCATGGTCCAGGGCAGAGAACTGAGACCGTATGTTCCAAAACCACTACAGTGCCAAAACTGTAGTATGTATGGACATACAAAGAAAATTTGCCATAATAAATCTCTATATGCATATTGTGGATCTGACAAACATACCACACAGTGGAAGTTTGGTGAACCAAAATGTGTTAACTGTAGACAAAATCACCATGCAAGATCTAAGGAGTGTATGTATTATACATACAATACAGAATTAAAATTACCTCAGGAAAGGACAGGAATGCCTATAAAAGAGGCCAAATTAGAATTAAAAGTCAGAGAAATGTATGATCCTGCTAGAAAACAAATGTTTTCTACTGTAACTAAATCAAGCAATGAGACAAAAATGGAAGTAGATAAGAATAACAAAACCCTGGTAGATCAATATCAAAGAGAAATAACTACTTTGCAAGAAGAAACTAATATAACAAAGAACCAAGAAAAGTATACAAATAATTGTTAAAATTCATTTGAGATATTAAGAGAAATGGAAACTAGAAGATAATACAAGCACCACAGAAATATTAGGAGATAGTTATGATGAATTAGAAACTAGAGAAAAAAAGAGGCCTTTTGAGAGAACTCCACCCAAGACCAATAAAAAACAACTATTATTAGAGACACATCCATCAAAATAAAGGCAGGAGACCTAAAGAAAGAACATAAACCAAAAAATGATAAGAATATATCCTTGTCTCCTAAATTAATAATAAAACCAATGTAAACAGATACCCAGAACATCAAAGAAATAGTAGGGGAACAAACCATTTACAAGAATGATTATGTGATGGGAGAAGAGATTACTCCATCACCAATAATAGGTGCAGCAAGAGTAAACGAAGAAACGACACATGAAAACACGTGTATGTAATGTATGTTTCATTGAACTATGCAACAAAAACAGCAGCATAACAAAGGACAGTTTATCAAACACTATACAAAATTTTATAAGATACAGAAATAAAGAAACTACTAGTTTAGATGCTCGCAAAAAGGGCTGTATGTGCATTGGACACATAATGTCTTAAAAAGAAAAACAAATAAATATTGTAAATAGGATTTTAGATAAAATGCAAATTGATGATCCACAAAAAGAAAATAACACTTGAACACACTAACATTACATCTTCAATAATTATACAATGGAACGTAAATGGTCTACAGACCAGATTACATTTGGGAGAAATACAACAATTACCAAGGGAATATGAATCAATGATGCTATGTTTACAACATGTCAACAAAACAATATCAACAATAGGTAAATATACCTTGGTAGCTACATCTAGGTAACCAATTGGTTCTTAGCCACGTAAAAATAAGTCTAATCCTTCAGGCCAGCCCTAGGAGAGCTGTTAATCAGCTCAGTGGTCTGGTTAAACTAAGATATACATCATAATAATAATAGAAGAAGGAAATTTAGGTACTGCTATATATGTACATAACAAAGTATGTTATGACAGAGTACCTGTAAATTTTGGTGACTTGCAAATATCAAGTATTAAAATACAAATAAAATCGATGATTCCATAATGTGTAATTTATACAACCACCCTAATAAAAATTACAACATTGATAAACTTGAAGATTTACTTAACAAAACCAAGGAACCTTATTAATAGTAGGTGATTTTAATACTCAAAACCCAATATGGATCTGTAATTTTACAAACTCAAATAGAACGTGGAGGAAAATAGAAGAGTGCATGGATTCAAACGACATGTGCTGTATAATTGATGATGAAATTAGCACATATTTTTCAAAAGCACATGGAACATTTTCCTCAGTAGACTAACTCTATGTACACTCGGCAAGGAAAGTGAGGATACAGTTTTTTTAAATCTTCGGACATATATTGCTAATTAATGCGACATCTGGCAACTTTAGAAGGGGGAGAAGCTTCAGTCATAATGTGTTTGCTTTTTGCTTGGCCTCCTATAACTTTCAGTCATATTCTGCGGTTCTGAAATCATTGATACTTAAATGCAGTAGTAAGCTTTACAGTATTCATTCAAGTTGTAAAAAGCGACAGTTCTGAGCAAAATAAACATTTTTCGACATTAGCCTACCTACCAAGTAACATTAACAAATGAATTTATGACACCACAATGAACGGAATGCTTGCATAACCAGAAATGCAATCTCCCATAGTGAAATCAAGAGTTAAATTTGAGCAATGTCCAACAAAAAACGTCGGGAACAATAAAGGAACGAATGCAATGTTCCGATGAGAGAGAGAGAGAGAGAGAGAGAGTTGCTGTTGCGTAAGCCTAGGCCTATATGTAGAGCTACTCATTTCATTGTTTTTTTTTTTTTTTTTAGAGATTGAGCGATACTATATTTGTATAGTATGTTTTAGCAATGGAGAGAGAGAGAGAAACTATGGCAACATCAAGAAACATCCAGTTACTTATGTTTTCCTGCCGAAGTGCTCCTCACATCATAGAGAACAATGGATTTAAATAGATTTGGTCAGCCTACTGTAACAAGCTGTCACAACATTTACTGCCATTAATTCCAGCTGACTTTTAAACCGTGAAATACAAATATGAATGTGTAAAAATTAAAGAAATTATCATTACCTTGTATGGTGATGCAATAATAACCCAGTTCATAACGGAAAACGAGTAAATATTTTGCCGCTTTGATTAACTGTACTACACCGAGATATCCACACACTATCTTTTAGATCTCTATGAACGAAGTCATCTGAGAAATTCTGATTACTTTGGACATGCATGGTGTTTTTAAGTATCTGAACATCTTTGTTTTGCAAATTTAACGTATGTAATATAATTTGCATGGTATTTTCATATTCTAGAGTAAATTTACAGAGATTATGTGTTTTCTGTAAGAAAAAAATTGTAATTCGATGAACGAAATCTAATGAAAACTGTATCCTCACTTTTCTTGCCGAGTGTACAACAAGTGTAGTTGACAGATTAAATTGGAATACAGTTGATGACTTGCACACCAGTGATCATTTCCCAATATTAATTTCCTTATTACAAAATAATCCTGCAAAACATGTCCCTCTCTGTAACATTCATAAAGGAGATTGGGAACGATATGAAATCCACACTAGTAATACTGTATCCCACATTTTGAATATTTAAAAGACCATAATGAAAATAATAAATTTTTTATTAATTTCATAAAAAAAGGGATTTTGACGAAGGAAAATCTATTTCTGGAGAGGGGACCGTGTCACCCGGTGAAAAGTCCATTCAGCACTTATTTCTAGGTAATTCCGTTGCTAGATACCAGAGAAAGCTAAATGAAATGCTGGAGTTACTACCCCAGAGCCAGCTCCATCAGATGGAGTCGTGTATGGAAAAGGGTGAACTACAAAACACGGAACCTTATCCTATAGAGATCCCAAAGTCAAAAGTCCCACAGGAGGTGTTACAAACCCATGCACCACTCATGGACAGCACACAAAACACCGCTTAGCTGCATTCCATGAAAGCATCACCCCACCAGAATGATGTTTACTATGGGAGGGACATGACACATGATGGAGGTGGGTTTGGGAACGGTCCCCTCTCCAGAAATAGATTTTTCCTTCGTCAAAATCCCTTTTCTGGATCGGGTCCCATGTCAGCCAGTGAAAAATTAACAGAGAAATAAATATCATTCTTAAACTAAAGAGATAATAATTCTAAGGGGGAACATGAAGGTCCAAAAGAAATTTTTTTTTAATCACTAGTAACAATAACAATAATGTACAAAAGAAACTGATGTTAGCTTAAAATTAACATGACAATATGAAAAATATACATAAACAAAATAACTAACAATATCGAAAACCTTGTAACTTAAATGTGTCATTTAGACAAAACATAGATAACACAGCCAGGTGAGAAGTCAAGGCAAGCCTGACTGAAATGACCGTAAAAGGGGATAACTGAGGCAGTGGAGGAGGAAATGACTAGGAATCAGAAAGGGAACCAGAGGGAGGAACAATGTTCCCTGCCGCGACTGCTGAGAATTTAAGAGCTTCTAAGGATTTCAAATAGTGACGTTTGAAAACCAAGGGTGACTTCCAACCGGTGTACCTGGTAAGATCCGTGAAATTCATGTAATGAAAGTAATTAATGGAGGTGGCCACAGCTCTAATATCATGAACTCTTGGGACTGAGTCAGGGTTAGCCTGCTTGATAAAGTAAAGGATCTGTTGTCTAATAGCAGACATAGAGAGATTACCCCCCCTCCTTCCTGATAAAAAGAGGCCCAGAAGAGATGTGAGAGGACCTGTCTAAATAAGCCCTCAAAGTATGAACTGGGCACAGGGACAGGTCTTGAGGCAGGGGAGAATTTTCCAAGGCGACCACCTATGCGGATCTTCATTTTTGGCCAGGAAGGTAGGGTGAGGAATCAGCAAAACCTCCTGATGGAAGGAAGTTGACGTGGTTGGGTTCCTAGAGAGTGCAGACAGCTCTGAAATTCTAGCACCCGAAGCTAGGCTAACTAAGAACGTTTTCCTCAACAAGGAAAGGTAGGGGCAAGACTGATTATCGATATCTGAGGCTAACTTCAACACGTCATTTAAAACCAGGAAACCGTATGTGGACGAATTACTGGCCTCAGACGTACACATGCTTTAGGGATGGAAGAAAAGTAAGGGTCTGTGAGGTCAATTTTGAAACCATACAAGAACACTTTTCGTAAAGCCGACTTGATTGTAGTAACAGTAAGCGGCTAAACCCTTCTCAAACAGTGATCTAAAAAGGAGATTGCTAAATTTATGGTCATTACTGTAGCCTCAGATTCTCTCAAAAAGAGTGCTAGTTTCTTAATTGCTGAGTCGTACTGACGAAGAGTGGAGACCCGCTTATCTGATTCCAAGAACATGGTATTGACAGGATCAACGTTAGCATCCCTTTGAGAAACAAACTTCATAAAGTCCACAAAGCCAGGGCATTTTGGATTTTGAGGAAGCTGACACAGTCTGAGTTTGTACTACTTGTGTTAGTTTCGGACTGGGGATTCGGATGTGGAAAAGTTTCAGTTCTAGTAGAAGAGAAACCAGCTGCTCTTTGGCCAGTAGGAGCCACTAGAGCTACTTAAGTTAACAGAATTAATAATAAAATGCTCAATAGGGAGATGATTAGGTAATTTGAATAGAAAGTTCAGTAAAATAAATAAAACATTGCCGATATTAGAAGGAACTTTACAAAAAATTACTGTTATTACTAGAAACTGATACATTAAAACCTCTATAATATACAACAAAATATCTGCAAAATCTAAAAAAGAAATAATTCAAGGAAGAATCATTTTGTGATGGAAATACATATCATATCTCTCCAATAATACTCCCATACAAAAAATATTGGAAAAATTCAGGAAAATAAATGGTACCCATGTTAAACCACCTAGACATGCCACATTAAAAGATGGGAAAAGAACACTTGAGCCAAAAGAAATAAGTAATATAATGGGCGAGAATTAAAGCAAATGTAAGTAGTGATAAATATTTAGATGAACACTTCCACAGAAAGAAAAATAAAGTAGAATTAATAGGAATAAATTTTGAAACCATAGAAGATATATATAGTATTATAATAGAAAATTTAATATGTCAGAGTTGGAATATGCTCTCTCGAACAGCAATAAATCTGCTCCTGGAGGTGACAATATTTGTTTTGAGATGATCTACCACTTAGCACCTTTGGCAAAGTCATACTTATTAGAGTTTTATAACCACTTATGGCTTTGAAATATTTTATTCCCAGATGAATGACATAAAGCTATGATAATTCCTATCCCCAAACCTGGAAAGGATCCCAGTAATGTAAATAATTATAGACCAATTTCTTTAGCAAGCTGCTTATGCAAACTTTGAGAAAATGGTAAATGCTCGACTAACATGGCACATTCGAGAAAATAAAATTTTGACTCCCACTCAGTTTGGGTCACAGTGTAACAGATCTACATTAGATTCTCTCTGTAACTTAGAAGACCATATACGTAGAGGTTTTGAACGAAAACAAATTAATGTAGCTGTCTTTTTTGACACTGAAAAAGCATACAATACAGTACTACTTGGCGGTATGCTATTTTAAAAATTTTACAAACCAACAGCATCCGTGGACATTTACCTAGGTTTATACAGAACTTTTTGACATCACAGTTTTCAGGTGAGAATTGATGATGCTCGGCACAGAACATTTCCTCTTGAAAATGGTGCTCCACAGGAAGCATCTTAATGGCACACAGTTTACTTTAGCAATTAATGATATCAGCAATAATCTACCTGTTGGTATTAAAAATAACCTGTGTATGGATGATTTTGCCATACTTTATTCAGTATCTCGAATAAAACATGCAGAACGAAACATTAGTAAGAGCATATTGAAAATAGATGAATGGGCCTCATCTGTAGGCTTTAAATTTTCAAGAGATAAAACTAAAGCAATCATATTTTATGAAAATAAAAAGTGGAAAAAAGGTGAAGAAATACAGTAGACTTAGAAATCAGAAACCATAGTACACTAATTGGCCAAACAGCAAAATTTTTTGGATTAGTATTCGATACTCACTTGAACCGAAAACCCCACATAACATGCGTAAAATCTAAATGTTAAAGAGCATTAAATCTAATTAGAAAACTATCGAACACTACTTGAGGAGCCGATAGACATACCCTTACTGTACTCTATAAAGCAACAGTTCTGTCCATCATTGATTATGGAAGCTAAGAATATGGATCAGCATCAGACGCAGCGCTGAAAATGTTAGACCCTGTTCACAATGAAGGCCTTAGAATATGCTCAGGAGCCTGTAGATCATCACCAAAATCATCTTTACAAGTTGAATGTGGTGAAGTGCCTTTGTCTCTCCATAGAGACCTAGTAACAATGAAGAGTGCTCTAGGAATTCAGACAAGTGATTCTCAACCAAAAAATTATTTGAATTAAGAGATGTATTTATAAATAACCATCCACCACCTTTCCCAGTTAGAGCTAGAAGATTGTTTGAGTTGCTGAATATAAATATACAAGTGCCTGTAATAGTAAAATCACCTCCTCCCTGGACAATGAATAAAATGAGAATTTGCACACACCAAGTATTTATCAAAAAGTAACTCATATACACCAGAACACCATAGACAACATACAAGAGAGCATATAAGCCAAAAAGGTCCACATTACGCAATATATACAGATGGATCTAAATCAGAACATGGAGTAGGAAATGCTGCAGTGTCCCAAGACAAAACTTATCAGTTCTCTCTTCCTAATAATGCTTCTGTATTTACAGTAGAATTGTATGGAATTGCATCAGCTATAAAAATAAACATCATTCAGTAATTTTGTGATTTTTAGTGGCTTGAGAAGTGCTATAGAAGCTATTCAGTGTTACAAATCAAAAATAATATAGAACAACATTAAATTATATCTCCATAAATTATATAATAATGGAAAAAATGTAGAAATATGATGCGCAGGGATCAAAGGAAATGAAGATGCAGACAAAGCAGCTAAAGCAGCAACCCACATGACAAGATCAAATGTGAATATCCCTGTTACTGATTATGTAACACACATAAAAATGGGTATCATAAATAAATGGCAATATATATGGGATGAAGAACCTGAAAGTAATAAACTGAAATCTAATGTTAAAAAATGGAGTTCATCATATCAGAGAGAGAGACACACACACAAGTAATTTTAACACATCTCAGATTAGGCCATACTCGTCTGACACATGGGCACTTAATGAGCAGCCCACATGGCCCGGCTCCCGAGTGCTCAGAGTGCAGGGTGATAATAACGGTCAGACGTGTTATGTGAGTGTCCAAAGTATGACCAACAACAACTGTCAACTTTTGGGAATAAATCGATAAATGAAATTTTGTCAATCTTTTACATTTTCAGTCGTTCAAATTTTGTTGTTTATGAGATGTGGTTTGATAGATAAAATATAAAATTAAGTAAATGATAAAAGCGCAAAAACATAGCATTTGTTAAATTTAAATTTAAATTTTTAAAAATATTACTTGTTATGAATTTTAATATACCTTTTTAGTGTGGAATCATAAGTAAATGTATTTAGTGTATGTATGTGTTACAGTATGAGAACGTGAGCCTATGTGGTATTTTATCCTAATCCTTCGGGCCAGCCCTATAAGAGCTGAAAGTCAGCTCAGTGGTCTGGTTAAACTACTTTAAAACTACTACTACTCCTGTTGGTCAGATGATCTATCTGAATTAGTGAGAAAAACTCTCTAGCAAGAAGGTTAGACTTTCCAAACAGAAGATTCCATGAAATAAATCCCCCTTGATGTGGGACCACTTTCACGTGGTGAGGGGGCTCTTGAACCCCATAAATTTGTTCCAGGGTTTGAGTCCAAGAGGCCCATATACCATTATATATTTATTTGGATTAATTTTTGTGGAATTTTTCACTTTTTGTAAAATTTATTGGACCTGATAAATAAGAAAAGATATAGCTGGGGTTGGGTTTATATCCAAAGCTAAATAGTGGAACTGTGGTAGGACCATCAACTACCCAATAATGTTTGGACCTGAGAGATATCAGATTGATATCTCAAAGGCGAAACTATTCTTTACGGCTGGACCACAGATTCCAGGGGGGTCTGGTTGTGGGGATAGGACTCCCGGCATTCTATCTGGTTTGCCCCATAACATGATTAGTTTGGGGATGATTGTATTCTTGTAATACTCTTCGGTTCTAGCAAGTGGGTTTGGCTTACACTTGGGCCACTCTAATCAACCCCTCGAGTAGGACGCCTTGACGAGGTGAGGGGCTAAGGGACTCTGGCCTTTGGGCCCAGGTCCTGACGAATCGTTGTACGTAGTTTTTGGTTTTCACATTCGCAAAATTCTGCTGCTTAGGTGAGCCTGAGAAGGGATCATTGTTTGGGAGGGGTTCGCATTCGAAGCTAATTGTGGGAGTTGTGGTGGTTGAATCGCCACCTGATATGGTTTGGACCTAAGAGATAGTGATGAGATTTTTCCCATTGCTATCTTGAGGGCGGAACCATCTCCGGCGATCAGCCCATCGGAATCCAGGGGGGGCTGGTTTTTGGAGGTGGGACTCCTGGCTTTTGTCCGGAAGCCTACCAGTATGGTTGGAGTGGGGAGTCAGCCCATATTAGTGGGGGCAGAACTCCCAGGAGGCAGATTGGCTTATACCTGGGCCACTGCAAGTGTATTGGTGCTATCCCGAAAGGGTAGGGTATGGGGTGGACTGTTGGGAGTCAACTCTCACTTGTGCCATTGGTGGAGAATCCGAATACCTGACTGATCCATGATTCTTTCTTGATTTAACCAAGCAGTTTTTGGTGGGTGGATGAGCCAGTTTGTGTGTGGTGGTCTGATGTGTGCATGCTTGGCATACAGTATTGGGGTCTCTTCGCATTCATTGGCAGTGTGTTGGGGTGGGGAAGCTGGGCAGGAAAAGCTGCCTGGTTTTCCCTTTTTGATGTGCTGTCGGTGTCTGTGCGGGGGCTCTTGGGTGTATGGTATGCACTTTTTGGAATTCTGCATGCGGGCTGGTTTAGATTTATGGATTTGGCTATTAGTTCTCCCTCCCCTGGATCTGACGACTTAACAGCACTGGCAACGACTTCTGGCATGAACATGGATACGAGCTTGGCTGTTGGACAGAACCAAACACTGAGACACCAGGGCATTGGAAAATCTGGTGGATTTGATTCAAATAATAGGGTCCTTTATTGCACTAATGTAGGCTTGTCATTAGATTATGAATGTTTATATAGTGTAGTACAATTTGGCAAAGTGGAAAGAATTAAATTAATCCTAGAAAAAGATAAGCAGTCATTTTCTGCTTTTATTAAATTTTTTCTCTCCTTGGAAGCTAGTGAGGCACAGCAAAGACTCCATGGCCACATTCTAAATGACTCAGTTCTCAGCACGAAAGTGTTTTCAGTGAAAAACTTGAATGATGAGCCATTTGATTTTGTTCCAAAGGACTGAAGAATATGGACCGTCCCCATGTACCAGAGCTCTTCCTCCCCTTTATGGCATGTTGCTATCTACAAGGAGGGAGGGAAAATTTAATAAAAGGTGCTGAATGCATTGAGAGCAAGATTGGTTCCATTCCCATTGGAAATTTGAAACGGTATGGAAAGAACCTTCTAATAAAAGCTGGAAATGAGACTCAAGCAGTTATGTTATCAAATTTAAACCTCCTGAAAGTGGAAATATTGAATGTATTTCATCTCACAGATTCTTTAACATGCTTAAAGGGGTAGTTTACTCAAAAAGATCTTGCATGTTTTTAAAGAGGAGGAGATTCTCCATCGATGCCCTCCTTGTGTATCTCATGTTAAAAAACTGGGTGGGGATGCAGCTATCCTTTTAACCTTCTCCTCCAATTACCTACCTGATACCATCAGTGTTGGCCATGCGAGGATGCAGGTTAAAAAATATAAAAGAAATCCCAAACAGTGCCACAAATGCTTGGAATGTGGCCACATTCAAAACTCATGATAACAATAAAAGATGTTCTGTGTGCTCTGCAGAGCACGACAATTTTGATGATTGCAAATTTTGATACTGTTTTCTTTGCAAGGATGATCACACTCCAAATTCTAGGGCTTGTCCCAGATATAGGTTGAACAAGAATGGCAGTGGCAGATTTGAACATATTAGCATTAGTGAAGCAAAGCGCACGGTAATGGGGGCAAACAAAAGTGCCAACTCTACGTATGCTTTGTAATAAAACTTATGAAAACTTCCACCAATAAGGCCACCAATAACATCTGATAGAAGATATCACAAACCTGTATTTCTCGGACCATAAAATAATGAAAATCTCCAAACCCAGAAACTTTCGTGGCAAGTGCTTTGAAGTCCAGTACCAAAAATTGTACTTCCAAAAGCACAGAAAATTTATCTTCCACAAAGTGGAAACAACACCTCTATGATAGCTGCTGATTCATTCCAAAAATAAAGTGTGCCAAAATCAACTAATAATTCAGGAAAATATTCTAAAAATACTTCAAACAAAAATAAGCTAAAGGAACAATCCCAGTTAGATAGAGCTAGTTCAGAGCCATCAGTCATCACAGCCACAAACAAAAATAATAATAAAGCTACAGTTGCAACTACCAAGAAACGCACAAGAAATAGTTCCCCAAATAAATGATAATTTTATAATAAAAACTTCAAATGGGTTCAGTGTTTTGGAAGAGATCTCTCCTCCCAGAAAGGTGGTTCCAAAAGCAGGTTCAGAAAAAAAAAAATCTGAGTTCAATTCAGTCTTGCCGGCCTAAGACAAATAGGATTAGTGGTGCACAGAATCACAGTAGAAATTCTGAACATCAGGTTCATAATAAAAATATGAAGATCAACCAAAGACCCTGAACTCCAGTTGAGATGAAAAGGGATTAAGAAAACAATCTCTTATAAAAGAGAATTTCCCACTCTACCCTAGGAACAGTGCTTCCCCTCCAAGGAGTGGGAAGTAGTACATTTTGCCACCTAAGCATTCATGCTTGATATCCTTCAGTGGAACTGTAAAGGTCTCAGAGCCCGTACAGAAGACCTTAAAGTTTTAATGCATGAATTCAATCCAGGGATTATATGCCTGCAGGAAACAATGTTAGGCAACTCTGCTTATAATCCTGGACTAAATTATTCAATATTTAAATCATATCCCCCAATTGGTGATCGTGCCCATGGAGGTGCTGCAATTATTATTAATAAATCTCTACAGCACTCCACAATACAATTAAATACAACTCTACAAGCTGTCGCTATTTCAGTCATTTTGGAAAAGAGGATAACAATCTGCTCCTTATACCTTCCACCAGACCTTGCTTTTAACATTGGAGATATTCAGTCCTTAATTGACCAACTTCCAGCTCCTTTACTTTTCCTAGGTGATTTTAATGCCCACAACCCCCTTTGGGGAAGTCGGTTTTAGATAGTAAGGAAATTAATCGAAGACCTTATTGACAGGAATGATGTTACCCTTTATAATAATGGGTCAGTGACTTTCCACAACATTCATGATAATCATTTCTCTGCACTGGACCTTAGTATTTCTTCAACAAGTATCCACCTTGATTTTAATTGGTCTGTTAATGAAGATTTAAATGGAAGTGATCACTACCCGATCCATTTGAAATATGCTCTAAATGCTCCATCTGAAGTTTTACCTAAGTGGAAGGTAGAGGACGCAGACTGGGATAAATTCAGTAAGGGTGTCAATCTAGATAGGAGTTTGAGTCCTTTCATTCTCATCTAGATGCCTATGATTACTTTATTGAATCTACTTTGAAGAGTGCTGAAGGGCTCGATTCCAAAAACAAAAGGCAAACCTCGTAGACCTGCAGTTCCCTGGTGGAATAAGACATGTGGTATTCTGAGGAAAGTGACTAGGAAATGCTACAGACGTTACAAAACTAGTGGCTCCCCTCAGTCTAAATTAATCTACAAACGTGCTTTAGCCAAGCAGTTGGCTTTTTTTAAGAAAGCCAAAAGAGAATGTTGGCTTTACTATATTAATGGAATAAACTCCAAGACCCACTAAGAGTGGTGTGGCGCAAAATAAGGAAACTGAGTGGAAAAATTTGTTGCGTCACCATTGCCCTCATTAAAAATAAATGACACTCTAATCACAGAGCCCACTGAAGTTGCCAATGAGCTGGGAAAACACTTTTCTAAAGTTTCCAGCCCTAACAATTATTCTCCAGAATTTCAAAGAATTAGGCTATGTCTGACCATCTGATATTTTTTTTGATTCGGGAAAATCTGAACCATACAACTACAAATTTTCCTAAGAGAAATTCAGGTTTATGAGGCACTCTCTCATTTTTTCAAGGTGAATCCACAGCTCCAGGTGAGGATATTCAATCATATATGAAATGCTGAAACACCTCCCAGATGATGCCAAAAATATTTACTGAAGATTATAAACAAAATATGGGAAACTGGAATTTTACCCAAGGACTGGAAAATATCCATAATTGTCCCTGTTAAAAAGCCTAATAAAGATGCTTCCCAAGCCACCAGCTATAGACCAATAGCTCTTACCAGCTGTGTATGTAAGCTGATGGAGAAAATGATAAATACTAGACTGGTTTGGCACCTGGAGAACTAAAAGGATTACTATCGCCATTTCAATTTGGTTTCAGAAAAATCGTTTCCACCCTTGATCCAGATTTTGCTGAGGCTGACCAACCAAATCCAGCAAGTAACACTCTTTTTGGCCAAAAAATGTCAGACCATGACCTTGCATTGGCATATTTTTTGACTTGGAGAAAGCATATGACACTACCTGGAGAATTGGCATCATGAAACAATTGCACAAGATGGGCATATGTGGAAGAATGGTCAGGTTTATATATTCCTTTTTATCAGACAGACTTTTTAAGGTTAGAGTGGGAAATACCTTCTCCCAACCTTTTATGCAGGAGGAAGGAGTTCCCCAAGGAAGCGTACATTTAAGTGTAACAATACAAAAACAACAGTAACCCCCTTTTTTTCAGTGGCAATAAATAGTGTGATTGAAAATCTCTCCCCTGTTAAATGCTCGCTTTTTGTCGATGACCTTGCAATATACTGCACAGGATATGATTCCTTGTCCGTATGTAAACATTTGCAAAGGTCTATTAATGCTATTACTAAGTGGGCTGATGAGAATGGTTTCAAATTCTCCTCTTCCAAAACAGTTGCAGTAAGATTCACCAGGTGCCGGCGTGTGGAAGAGGTTCCCACACTTAGTTTAAAAGGGTCCATCCTTCCTTATGAAAGTGAAGTTAAATTTCTGGGGATGACTATTGACCATAAATTAACATGGGCCAGCCACATAAATGCCCTAAAGTTTAATGTTAAACAATCTATGAATATTTTAAAGGTTGTCTCTGGATTTAGTTGGGGCTGATAAGAAATCCCTTCTGAGGCTATATGACTCTCTGTGTCGATCTAAGCTAGACTATGGCTGTCAGATTTATTCCTCAGCCTGTAAAACCAAGCTAAAGGAACTGGATGTTGTACACAACATGGGGTTGAGAATATGCTCAGGGGCTTTTAGAACTTCGCCTGTTGAAAGCATTTATGTTGCTACAGATCATTTCCCCTTGATCTAAGAAGGCAAGAGCTAGGTTGTGATACATGGCTAGAATGAAAAGTGCTCCCAAAAATCCCTCCTTTCAAGCACTAAAGGAAACAGACTCTTGAAGTTTTTCTGGTACAAGAGCTTCTAAACCATTCCAAATTCGACTGAGTGAGGATATTAGGAATAATCATCTTAAATCCCAGAAAGTCCTGGCAGTAGAATATCCTGTAAATCCTCCATGGCTTATTCCAGAAGCATCAGTATGTAAGAAACTGTTTAACAAAAAGGACTGCACTGGAGAAGAGATTAGGGGAAAATTCTTAGAGCACTATGTTACCCATACTAATTTACAAAAATTTATACAGATGGATCAAAGTCAGATAGTGGTGTTGGTTGTGCTGTTATCCTTGGTGATACAGCATAACAGCTAAATTACCTGACTGCATCAATATTTAATGCCGAATTAACGGCCATAGTCTCTGTCTTAGGTTTAGTTTTTTAAAGTAGAGATACTAATTTTGTCAAAGACTACCAGCACTTTAGAAGCTAAAGAAATTTAATAGCTTTCATCCATTAATTAAAAAAGTTCAGGAGTGGCTCTTTTTGTATATATTGTCGGCGTAAATCAGTTTCTTTCTGTTGGGTCCCTTCTTGCTTGGGAATTCATGGAAACAAGATGGCAGACAGGGAAGCAAAAGCTGCTAGTATTTTATCAGAAACCTCTTTCAGAAAAGTGCCTCATACAGACCTAAAAGGTCCAATTAGATCTTATGTTTTAAGTAAATGGCAAGAAAGGTGGACTTCTCTTCTTGCCAATAATAAAAAATACAGAGATATTAGAGATAATATACTGCAGTGATCTTCGCCATTCTAGCTTGACAGGCGAACAGAGGTTATTTTAATCAGATTAAGGATTGGGCACACTCGTTTAACCCATCAGTTTATTTTAGAAGGAAGCAGCCCTCCAGAGTGTGCTTACTGTGACGAGACACTAACAGTGGAGCACATTCTGGTGGTCTGCCCCAGATATTTTAACCAAAGAGAAAGATATTTCCAGGGTAAATCCCTCTCTGATATTTTGGGAGATGAAGCAGATATTTCTGCTACCATAGTGTATAAAAATTTTTAACGATATTTAATTTTTTTCTTGATATATTTATTACATGATAATTTTAATGACATTAAGTTTTATTTATGCATATAGCATCATTCATTAAACTTCATACCCTTATTTATTGGTCACATCACTTCATTTTATTTATTAATCATTTCCTTCACCAATTCATTAATTCATTTTAACTATAATTTATTTTCTTTCCATTACGGCGCTGAATGGCCTTGTTGGCCCCAGTGCCTGGGCTTTTGTAGGGGGCGGATATTTGAAAGTTGGTTCTTACTTGTGTCATTGGTGGAAGAATAAACCCCAAGAAAAGGCTGATAGTATCTTTTTAAGGTTTTCAGGTTTATTTTATTTTTCCCCTCTAATCTTTTATGTCTAGTAGTTATAAGGATTTGAGTATCCCTGGGCCCTGTGATGGTACTATTCTGGCACAGATGATGACCTCTGCACCCACCTTGGAGATTGAAAGTTCTACAGATGTTGATAACTTATGCAGAAATAAATTGACAAATAGCAGTACGGGTAATAACAAATCTCCTGAACCCCCTCCTGACTTCCCCTTCCCTGGACCCTCTAGTCATGCTTCATTGATGATGACTTCAAGCAAGGACTCGGACTTCTCTAAGAAATGTTCATCGAGAATTAAATCCTCAGCACAGCCAGGTTGTGTGAAAAATTTGAGAATGCTCCTAATTGAAGACTTAGCAGTCAGCTTTGATTATGAAATGATCTCGACAGCTTTGAAACCATTTGGAACTGTTGTAGAAATCAGGATGAACTTTGATATTGAATCTAAATGGGAAGCTTGGGTTAGTAGCCATGATGAGGCTGTAAAGGCTAGTAGTATGATAAGTGCCATACAAGTAGGTCAAGGTACAGTAAGGGGAACCTTAACAAACAAAGTCCCCAAAGACATGGACATTTATGTGCCATCTAAATGGGCCTCAGGATAAACCAGAGAAACCAGAATGCAGAAATAAGGACTCCTAAACCTCCTATGTGGGTGATAGCTTCAGCCAAGGAGGAGAATTATAACTACTACAAATTTTGCAGGTTTCTTCAGAAAAAGGTGAGAGGAATATAGTGGTGATATTTCTCGTTTTGGGAAGAACATCATTCGTATTCATGCCAAATCCACAACCCAAGTATATATGCTGACCTTGTTGGACATTAAAAATGATGAAATGATTATGAAGATCAAGGCCCACTTAGGCTTTAGTTATGGGAGAGGAGTACTACTGTACAGATAAAATAACGTTTCACTTATACTTACCCGGTAGTTACATATAGCTGTCGTCTTTGACGTCACGGCAGTATTCAAATTTCGCGCTAGCGCTAGCGTTACGAAAGGTGATCCCTCTACCCCCGCCCTCTATCGGGGTATCGGGAACCGTTCCAAGAACACGTCATAAGTTTTTGCCCAACTGCCCAGGTGAGGGGAGGAGGGAGGGTTATGATTATGTAACTACCGGGTAAGTATAAGTGAAACGTTATTTTATCATAAAAATTTCATTTTCACTTATACAACTTACCCGGTAGTTACATATAGCTGATTGGCACCTTGAGGAGGTGGGGCACTGGCAGCTAATAAAATTCTTGGAATTATCTACTTGCAACAAGTTAGACATAGGTTCCTTACCTTTAAAGGTAGCTGACTCAGTGGTTACTGCCTCTGTAGTCTGCTGGCCTTTATATTGTGCCGAGAGGATATAAGGGATCCGTGTGTCGGACACAATAAAAAACAGTACCTGCCGTAGAGAACATGGCTGCGTACGGACAAGTCTGATGCCCTTGATCAGGGCGCAGTACAACAAACAACAAAACGAGGGATCACCTAACATTACCATAAAACCAATACCAAAGATTAAAAACTGGAAGATACTAACACATCATGTATCTCCAGGCAACCTTAAAAAACAACAACCCCAACACCAAGGTGAAAATGTTAGTTAAGGAGCGGACTCCTTTTCACCCTCCCCCAACACCGTGTCAGTCGCAATAAAGGGCCCCAGCGTACTGCACTCTTCGAAAACAGTTTGCACGTCCACTAAATAATGCGATGCAAACACTGACTTGCATCTCCAAAAGGTGGACTTAACCAAGTCCTTCACAGATAAGTTTCTGCTAAAGGCTACAGAAGTCGAAACTGCTCTAATCTCGTGCGCTTTACCTTAAGAATACTCATCTCCGAGTCAGCACACTGCTCATGAGCTTCTTTTATCAGGCTTCTCAAAAAGAAAGAAAGGGCATTCTTAGAGAGAGGCCTAGAAGGATCTCTAACCGAGCACCAGAGGTGGTCATTGGGACCTCTGAGCTTCTTCGTTCTCTGAACGTAGAACTTGAGAGCTCTCACAGGGCAGAGGTACCTCTCGGGTTCTTCGGGACCGACCAATTGGGAAAGGTCCTTAATTTCAAACTCTCTTGGCCAAGGTCTAGACGGGTCTTCGTTCTTGGCTAAGAAACCAAGAGTAGACATACATACTGCCTTCCCCTTAGCAAAGCCTACTCTTTTGTCAATCGCATGTAGCTCACTTACTCTCCTGGCCGTAGCCAGAGCTACCAAAAAAAGAGTCTTTTTCGTGAGATCCTTCAAGGAGATGTTCGCCATCGGTTCAAAGGACTGAGACCGTAACCATCTCAGCACTACGTCAAGATTCCACGCCACTGGTCTCTTCTGGTCTCTCTTTGACGTATTAAATGATCTAATCAGATCTGAAAGGTCTTGACTCAAAGACACTTCAAGACCCCTATGTCGAAAGACCGAAGCTAACATGGCTCTATACCCTTTAATGGTAGGTACAGCAAGCTTTTTCTCTCTGTGGAGGAACAAGAGAAAATCGGCCATCTGGGCTATAGACGTCGAAGAAGAAGACACGCCTTCTCTTCGACACCAGGACCTAAACTGTGTCCACTTCGCCTGGTAAACATTGTCAGAGGATTCTCTTCTTGGCTTCGCGATAGCTTCGAAGCCTCTCTTGAAAAGCCTCTCTTTCTGATGAGTCTCCTGACAGTCTGCAGGCGACAAGATGAAGAGCGGACAAGTTTTGGTGGAACCTCTGAAAGTGCGGCTGTCTGAGTAAATCTGGTCTCTCTGGCAGAAGTCTCGGAAAGTCTGACAGTAGGTTTAGAAGGTCCGGGAACCACTCCCTGGACGGCCAGAATGGAGCCACCAGAGTCATCCTTACGTTTCGATGGCTTGAGAACTTCGAGATGACTTGCCGCAGGATCTTGAACGGGGGAAAGGCATACAGGTCCAGGTCCGACCAGTCCATGAACATTGCATCCACGAAAACCGCTTTGTTGTCTGGAACTGGAGAGCAGTAAAGGGGCAGCCGAGTCGTTTTGTCGGTTGCAAAGAGATCTATGAGCGGACGTCCCCATATCTTCCAAAGCTCCTCGCAAACTAGGGGATGTAAAGTCCACTCGTTGGATAGGACCTGGTTCTTTCTGCTGAGAAGGTCCGCTGCTACATTTTTCTCCCCTTGATGAATGAATCTCGTTACTAGTCTGGTCCCGATCTCCTCCGCCCAAACTAGAAGCTCCTCGAGGTCTCGTAGAGGGACCACAGAGTGAGTGCCCCTGTTTTCGAATGTATGCCAGAGCGGTCGTGTTGTCCGCCTGGACCAAGAGACACATTTGCCTTCCACTTCTTTTGAAAGGCTAACAGGGCTAAGTGAACCGCTTTTAGTTCCTTTCGATTGATATGCCAGTTTCTCTCTTCTCTTTGCCACTGGCCCGAAACTTCTTTTGTCCCCATAGTCGCTCCCCAGCCCTTGTCCGAGGCGTCGGAAAAAGAGTTAGGTCTGGGTTCGGAAGCTGAAGAGGAAGTCCTTGTGACAGCCTTCCTTCTGACCTCCACCAACGGAGGCACTCCTTTATCTTTTCCGAAATGGCGAATGTGAAGGAGTCCGGGAACTGTTTCCTGGGCCACTTCTCTTGCAGGTAAAACTGCAGTGGTCTCAGGTTCAAGCGCCCCAGTTTTACAAACTTCTCCACTGAAGTTAAGGTTCCCACGAGGCTCATCCATTCGTTCGCGGAACAAATCTTCCTCTGCAGAAAGTCGTCGATCTTCTGCAGGCATGAGGCTATCCGTTGGTTGGACAGAAAAGCCTGAAAAGTCTGAGAGTCCAGACTCACTCCCAAATAGACAATCTGCTGACTGGGAGTAAGGCAAGACTTCTTCTCGTTGATAATGAGGCCTAGAGACTTTGTTAATTGAAGAGTCTTTGATAGGTCCTCCAAACAGCTCTCCTCGAAGCAGCTTTGAGCAGCCAATCGTCGAGGTACATGGAAACTCGAATTCCTTCCAGGTGAAGATGTCTGGCTACTGACAACAGGACCCTTGTGAAAACTTGCGGGGGGCTGTCGACAGACCGAAGCAGAGGAACGGAACTGATAAACCTGTCCCTCGAAGACGAACCTCAGGAACTTCCTTGAAGCTGGGTGTATTGGGACGTGAAAATAAGCGTCTTGGAGGTCTATCGAAACCATCCAATCCCCCTGATGTAAAGACGCCAAGACCGACTGAGTTGTCTCCATGGAGAATTTTGTCTTCTGAACGAAGACATTCAACGCACTCACGTCCAGGACGGGTCTCCATCCCCCTGATGCTTTCGTAACCAGGAACAGACGATTGTAGAAACCTGGAGATAGAGGGGCATGAAGCAGTTCTATCGCTTCCTTCTCCAGCATGGCTCGGACTTCTGAGCGAAGGGCGTCTAGTTTCGCATGGAGTTGTGCGAGTACGCCTGTAAAGAAACTGGAGCCTCCACTAAAGGAGGTTTGGAAAGGAAGGGGATGGCATATCCTTCTTTAAAAAACTTGGAAACGTCCAAGGGTCTGCCGAGATCTGTTGCCACTCTTGCCAGAACCTTTGCAGTCTGGCTCCTACAGCTGAATGGAGGACAAAAGGTTCATTTCTTCTCTGGGGCCGTCCGAGGTTCTAGGCGTGGCTTTGCCTTTTCCTCTGGCCCTGCCAAAAACACGTTTAGAGGTCTTCCTTTATACTGTCCCAAACGAGAAAGCGGGGACGAAACACCGCGCACAGAAGCGGTAGAAAGCACAGGTCTCTTCGCTTTCTTGGCAGACTGCGACAAAAGATCCTGGGTTGACTTCTGGGCTAACGCCTGGGAAATTGCAGCAACCAACTCTTGCGGAAACAGATGAGCCTTGTTTAAAGGAGAAAACAAGAGAGCCGACTTCTGGTTTGAAGAAACACCTTTTGCTAGGAAGGAGCACCAAAGTTGCCTCTTTTTGAGAACCCCTGTCGTAAATAAAGAGGCCAGTTCTACTGCACCGTCGCAGATGCCCCTATCCATGCAATCCACTACTCCTACCACATCATCCAAGAGCTCGGAAGGAAGATTAAAATCCTTAATCTTCCTGGCTAAGGCCGCAATCGCCCAGTCCAGGAAGCTCACTATTTCAAGAGTCCGAAACACGCTCTTGAAAACTTGATCCAGTTCGGAGGACGTAAAGAAGACCTTCGCAGAATTAAGTGCGGTCCTCCTACTGGCATCCATGAGACTGGAGAAGTCCCCCTGTGCGGAGGCAGCCACACCCAGGGAAAACATTTCCCCAGTCTCGTACCAACTCCGGTTACGGAAGGAACGACGAGGAGGGGAAGACAGAAGACGTTCTTTCCAATTTCCCTCTTCTCGGCCAGCCAAGCATCCATCTTCTTAAGGCCTTTCTTCGCCGAGACGGACAGGACAAGTTTGGTAAAGTCCGAAGAAGAAACAGAAGCCTTGTCCCTCTTGTACTGGGACCCAGGAGACGGAGGAGCCGCAGGCGAGAACGAATCAGGAAGTTCTCAATAAAGAACTTCAAGAGCTTCTTGTAGGAAGAGAGTTGGAGACTTCTCCTCCTTACACTGCTCCTCTAAGCCCGAGAGGAGTTCGTCAGAAATTGGGGATAAGTCCAGCTGGACAACATCTTCATCCAAGTCTCCTTGAACTGAGACTTGAGTTACACGAGCGGGGGCTGGAAGGCTAGTGACATATTCTTGCTGTGTCACCGAAAAGAGTTTGAGCCTGTTGAGGAGCCATCGGAGGCGCCAAAGGAGGCGCAGTTGATACAGCAACCGAAGGTGGCGCCAAAGGAGGAGCGTCGGTACCACAACGACAGGTGGCGTCAATGAAGGCGCAGCGGCGGCGCTACGGAGCGGCAGACATGAAGTCGAGGCGGGCGCCGCTGGTATCACAGGAGGCGCCAAAGGAGGCGCAATCGGCACAGCAGCCAAAGGTGGCGCCAACGGAGGCGCAAGCGGCGGCGCTACCGGGCGACAGAACGAGGAGTTGAGGTGGGCGCCGCTGGCATCGTAGGAGGAGCCAAAGAAGAGACTTGATTTTTAGACAAAAGTTGTAAAATCGAGTCCAAACGGGCGTTAATTCCGTCAATCACAAGCTGTTGAGGTCCATCGAATGCTGGAGCAGGCGCCACAGGAACAGGAGTCACAGGAGTCGCTGGCGCCAAAGGAGCAGGCCTCTCAGATGTAATCGTCTGATAGGGAGGATCCGCCGAAAACGAATGAGACGAGTCCGACGAAGAAAGCCTCTCCGGTTCTGCCCAAAAGCTACAGGAGGGGAAGGATCCTCCAGAAGAGCCTTCTTCTTAGGAATCTTCAATGGAGAAAGCAGACGAGACCTCTTCAAAGGTCTAGAAGAGTCGCGAAAACGCCAACCTCTAGGCGGGGAGGAACTCCAACTGATCCACTCGACACTATCCGCTCCTCACCTTTTCGGTGGTGAGGGCCAGCAGCCTGGGAAGCGGCAACAGGACTGCTTGAGGGGGCAACTGCTCGGGAGCAGGTCCCACTCACCTCCTTTCGGCTTTCGGCATGCCTTCTCCCTGGAACCTGGGAGCCTGACAGGGGCCTAGACCTGGGAGCGTGAATGGGCCGAGAAGCTACCTCCTCCACAACACTTACACAAGGCACAACACTTGCATTATCACTGCGGTCTACTAACCGCTGCAAATTGTCTCCCATTTTCTGCATGGAAGACATAAACGCATTAAGGACTGACACGGTATCAGGATTGGGAGAAACGGTGTCCGGGGCAGGTAAAACTACAGGAACTACAGGGGAGCAGGGATAATAGGATTTACAAAAACCTCTTGACTACCTCCTGACCTCGAAGACCTAGAAGAGGCCTTCCTAATCCTATCTCTTTCTAGCTTCTTCATGTACTTCCCCAAAGCACTCCAGTCAGACAAAGTTAGAAGTTCACACTCGTTACAAGTCAAATCAGCAGAACATTTTTGCCCCCTGCATGAAAAGCACGAAGTGTGCGGATCTAAACTAAGCTTAACAAGCCTGGTTTTGCAGCCTTTGCTGCAAAACCGGATACCACTAGAACCAGAATCAGACATAATAGTCTAACTAATAATAACTCTCAAGCAATAACTAGCGCCAGCAAAAAACAACAAACCGAGTACTTCACCAAAAAAGGAATTAGAAGTTCGAATTGTTGAGAAATACTACCAGCAGCAGAACCGTATTACCGGTTCGGCACGGCAAAAACTAATGACGTGTTCTTGGGACGGTTCCCGATACCCCGATAGAGGGCGGGGGTAGAGGGATCACCTTTTGTAACGATAGCGCTAGCGCGAAATTTGAATACTGCCGTGGTAATAGAGTAAAATGGATCACTGGAACATTCCAATAACGATATAAATTTACACATTTGAACTGTTTGAATAATGCCGTGCCCAGAGCATCATAAGTATGGGGTGCGACAGCTATATGTAACTACCGAGGTAAGTTGTATAACCCCTAAATGGATTGTGGCAAATGAAAATTATCAACCCCTGTGGTAGTACATAATATGGGCAAGGTTTTAATGCAGGCATAGCCTCCAAGAAGGATAAGATGGCACTTGAGTATAAATGCTTGTTGCAGGGAAGAAAAAAAATGAGGTTCCCCTCATTTGTAAACATGCATCACTTAGAGTAGATAAAAAAGACTTTCTTCTGCACAAGAACCCCAGCCTGTTTTTGTAAACAACTTGCATTTACAAAGTGACACCATTGCATAAAGCAGTATTTATGGGTCATTACCAAATTGGATGCTAAGTACCATTGTTTCCAAATCAGGATCTTAGTAATATCTATAAACTTCTTCTGTGAAGTAAACAGGAAGTTCCGGTTAAAAGGATCTTCCAAAGTTTTGATGAATACTTACAATGGAACTGCAAGGTCTTAGGGATTTCAGAAGTGAAAGCGGCGATTTTCAGGGCTCCATGATCAAAAAGCAGCGATTTTCATTCTCAGGTGTCTCTGTTAGGTACACAATATAATCCTGGTAAAATCGGCGATTTTCGGCGCTGAAAATTGCTGATTTTCTCACTAGACAATCGGAGATAAAACCGGATCGGGAGATGTGGCAATTAACCGGGGACTGCCTGTATGTGACTGTTTAAGCAAACCAAAGCAAGGGACCCTTTATCACTCAAAGATCCACCAATCTTAAGTTTCTAAATTTTATACAACAGGAAGTCTGTCCAATATAACTGATTTTGGAGAAAAATACCACAACCTTTTGGGGTAGGAACAGTTCTCCAGGTGCTGAACTTAGGATGTTGGAATTTTGATTTCATAAACAAAATGGTATCTGGAGTCAGGTAACCAAAATAAAATAGACCAATAGATACATACTTAATCTGAGCATTTGCTCATCTGATATCAAAAGTTAAAATGAGGAAGGTTGGATCTAAAAAAATTTTTCTGGGAAGTTTGGCATGGTCTCTAAAAATTAATAAATTTGTATGCATTCCATGGATAGTTACTATGATAAAATAAATGTTACTGTAATTTCAAAGACAAGATGAACTAGTCTGACTTGAAAAAAAAGAGAAATGGATGGTATTTGAGAGCATGGAGTCTTCTCCCCCTGAAGATCTAAAATATAATGTACAAAATTTTATCTTGCTTTGTTCTGAAATGCTTTTTCATGTTTTGTATCAAATACAACATGGCTGTTATTATTCTCTTATGGAAAAGATCACAGTGATTTGGTTAGAAACTAATGGTCAAATTAGATCAATTTAAACTTTACTGCTCACAGCTAAAGTGTCAGAGGATGATAGTTTTAAAGTTTTTGATTTTGCCAAAGAGAGAACCATTTTTTTTTTTTTTTAGAATTTGGTTTGATTGCCTGTTTGATAGTTGGATTATTTAGTTATTATGGAGACTGATTTTAACACAAGAGAAAGAGAGAAAAATTTTCCTATAATTGCTGGGCTTGAAATGTCAAGTTATTTTATTTATGAATTACATTTTACGGAGAGAGAGGAGTATATCTTAGGAAAATGAATTAAATGGGGATTATTAATAAGCCTTGTTTCAAATTCCACCAATCTATTTTTAAGATCTTCTCAACTGTTTTACACAATTTTTATTAAGTCATTTTGTTCTGAAAACTAAATAGAACTCACCTCTAAAACAGAAAATTTGAATTAGACATTTCTTATCTTAATCAGTTAAAGATTTTCATTGCTGTATCATAGGAGAGGAACTATCTAGATAACATCTTAAGTTTTAATATTTTTTTATGAATTATCGGTTACAGCTAGAGTTTTCAAGAAAAATTTCCACTGATTCCACTCTCATTTTTTCAGTTACTGACAGTCTGGACTTTTGATCTCTACAAAAAGATGAGGGAAGAATTTGTTTGTTCCAAGATAAAACATGAATTTTGAATTAAGTTGGATTATTAATTTAAATATTTAACATTAATCAGATGATTTAAAAATTGGTCATATTGATGTAAAAGTTTATTTTATGATAAAATAAAGTTTACCATATATTCATCTTACTAAAAGTAAGAGAAATTAGCTTTTAATAATGCGTTTTATTTAATTTGATAATAAGCTTGAAACTTATAAATTTAAAAAAATTAAACAAACACTTTTTGCTGGGTTTCAATGTTTTGGTATCTGGAAAAACTCGTGTATGACCATTAGTTAGGTTCCAGTAAAGGATCGTGTGTCACTGCAACTAATGAGCCCAATTCATTTATGCCCTTGCATTGAGAGGGGAGGATGGGTCAGTAAATGAATATCCAACTTGTTGTATATATCAAAACCATTTTGGAGAAAATATAATAAAAAGGATTTTGACAAAGGAAAAATCTATTTCTGAGGAAGGTCCCGTGTCACCGGTGAAATTCCATTACAGCACAATTTCTAGGTATAAAATGCTAGATATACCAGAGAAAAAGAGCTTTCAGGAAAGCTGGGGTTACTACCCCCAGATCAAGCGTCTTCTCCAGGAAGACGTCGGTATAAGGAAGGGTGAGTGAAGATCACTACCACGAGTCTTACTCGAAAGATTTCTCCCTATCAAAACCCCCAGAACAGAGCGGTGAGCCGTTACAGCCCCTACACTCAACACCGCCAGCTCGGCGACACCAGCGCCACCTACCTCATTCCATGCTAGCACTAACCCCAGACTTGGCATGTGCAAGTGGGGGAGCAATAGGTGAGTCAGGGAGGGTCACCGGGTGACACGGGACCTTCCTCAGAAATAGATTTTCCTTTGTCAAAATCCCTTTTCTGAGTCCAGTCCCGTGTCAGCCGGTGAAATAGTGATAGAGAATCATGCCAAGGCTGCAACTACAAGGAAACAAGGTAATCTGAAGAAAAAGGCATAAATTTTACAAAAATGGTTTTAATCAGGTAATCTCTTCCATGTAGCAAGAATACTAAGAACACTAAATCTAAGGCACATCAAAAACTTAATACTATGAAAAGTGGGGAAGTCCCCAGCACGGCGGGGAAGAGGCCCCAAAAATCTTAATACTACTAAAGCATAGGTGAAACATGAAATTTGCACAGGTTAATGGCATATACAATCTTAATACTATACACGTAAACTTAGGCTAAACACGTAAGAGACAAAATCAATGGAAATTAATATATACAGTACATATACATATATCTGGGGTACATGGAGCCAAATAAAAACAAATCAGTACCCCACAAGAAAAAACAATCATAACATGTCAGATTACACTTTTCCATCAACAGAGACAAGATACATCAATATGAGGAGCCAGGCAGTGAGGTATAATCAACCAGGAGAATAAGCAGAGAAGTAAATGAGGCAGGCGGGCGGGGGGGAAAGGAAAGGATAAGGATATGATTAGTTAAGGTGGGGAGATGACACTTCCCACAGCTATTGTAGAAAATTTCAGGGCTTGAGCGATTTTAAATAGTGGCGTTTAAACACTAGAGGTGATTTTGTGTAAATTTAGATAAGTTCTGAGAAGTCCATATTATGAAAGTAATTAATGGAAGTAGCAACTGCTCGAATATCATGAACCTTAGGAACTGAATCTGGGTTGGCCTGTTTAATAAAATAAAATTTGTTGTCTTATAGCATTCAGTGAAAGAGTACCACCTTTCTCCCTGATAAAAAGAGGACCCGACTTACTCTGTGGAGTTCTTAAAAGGTAAGATTTAAGTGTATAAACTGGACATAAAGACTGGTCTTGTGGAAGGGCACCACCTTCCAAGGAGACCACCTGTCCTGTGGGTCTTCGTTTTAGCTAAAAATCTAGGGTCAGGGGAAAGGAGGACCTCTCCGGACGGGAGGAAGTTCACAAAATTATCACCTCTAGTGAGAGCCGATAGCTCTGAGATTCTAGCACCTGAAGCCAAGCTAATCAAAAATAAAGTCTTCCTTAACAGATCCTGATAAGAGCAATTGAAAGTTGTCCAACTCTGATGCTAACTTAAGGACGTCATTGAGAAACCACGTAACAGACTGTGGGCGTGATACTGGTCTCAGACAGCGCATGCTCTGGGGATAGATGAAAAATAGGAATCTGTAAGGTCGATTTTAAAGCCGTAAGAAATACTTTCTTCAATGCTGACTTGACTGTGGTAATAGTGGCCGAGCAAGGCCTTTCTCAAACAGTGATCTAAAGAAGGAAACTCCTAAATTAGTCGTCATGATTTTGGCTTCAGATGCTTTCAGGAAGGAGGCTAATTTTTTTGACTGCTGAGTCATACTGTCTAAAGTAGAATCTCTTTTATCTGATTCTAAAAACAGAGTGTTGACAGGGTCAATGTTTGCTCCTTTTTGGGCTGCAGAATTTTATAAAGTCCATAAAACTAGGGCATTCTGAATTCTTGAGGAAGCTGACACAGTCTTGGTTTGTACTGTCTGGGTCAGAATGGGCTTGGGAATCCGAAGACTCCGTAATCCCAGTTCCTGAAGAAGAGGAACCAATTGCTCTTCGGCCAATAGGGGGCTACTAGGGCTGGTTGACCTTTGAATGTCCTGAGTTTGTGTAATACTTTCAGCAGTAAATTTATTGGAGGAACAGATAAATCTTCTCCCAATTGTTCCAATCTACTGTCATTGCGTCTGTGGCGTGCGCCTGAGGGTCCAGGTTGGGGCCACATAACAGGGAGCTTGAAGTTGCTCTCCGTTGCGAACAGATCCACTTGGAGACCCGGAACCCGGCGGCAAATCCATTTGAAAGATTCCCGTCCAGGGACCACTCCGTCTCCAACGGAGTAGTCCTGACAGGGAATCCGCCACCACGTTCCGTACCCCCGCTAGGTGGGTGGCTGACAGGTGCCAGCCGTGCTTGTTCGCCAGGGAGAAGATAGCAACCATTACTTGGTTTACTCGACCTGATTTGGAGCCGCCCCTGTTGATGCAATGAACTACCACTGCGCTGTCAATACCAGCCTGATATGAATCCGGTTGGGGGCGGATTTTCTTCAGAGTTAGAAAAACCGCCATAGCTTCCAGGGTGTTTATATGGAACTGCTGAAACATTGTGGACCACGTTCCTTGTACTTTCTGTTTTGGTGAATATCCCCCCCAGCCGCTTAGGAAGCGTCTGTGTGAACAACTAGTGCCGGAGGGGAAATTGAAGCGGAACTGTTTTGGACAGGCCTCTGACTGAGGTCCAAGGCGCAGTCTTGTCTTTAAGATTCGAGGAATAGAGGAGACCTTGTCTCTGAGCTTGACATTGGCTCGACTCCGCCACACTCTGTTTATGTCTTTTAATTTCGCTTTTAAGAGCAGGTCTGTCACTGAGGCAAATTGAAGAGATCCAGGACTCTTTCTTGGGATCGGCGGGATGCTGATTGATTTTTGAGAAATTTCCTGGTGAGAGATGCTATCTCTTTCCTCTTGGGAGGCGGAGAGATAGCGTGTGAGAGGACAGATCCCACTGGAGACCCAGCCACTGAAACCGGGACTCCGAGTCAGGCGGGACTTCTCTCTGTTCAGTTGAAAACCTAACGACTCCAGGAAGTTGATGACTATGGACGTAGCCTTCTGACACTCCAGAACTGTTGGTGCCCAAATTATCCAATCGTCTTCAGGTGCGCTGCTAGGGATATCCCTCGGACCAGAGTTGTTGAACTACCGTGTCCGCCAGCTTGGTGAATACCCTGGGCGCAATGTTTAGACCGAAGGGCATGACCCTGAAGGAGTAGGCTTGATTCCCGAGTCTGAAACCGAGGAACTGAGAGAAGTTCGGCGCAATCGGGGACGTGATAATAAGCGTCTGAAAGATCGATAGAGGTGGTGACGGCTCCACGTGGAAGTAGAGTCCGTACCTGAGCTACCGTAAGCATCGAAATTTGTCGCATTTTATGTAGAGATTTAGAGGCGACAGATCCAGGATCACTCTTTGCTGATCGGAGTCTTTTTGGGAACAGTGAATAACCTGCCTTGAAACTTTAGGTGCCTTACTTTCTTTATTGCTTGTTTGTTGAGCAATTCTGCCACGTAATCCTGTAGGATTGATGAGGGTGGCTGGTAAAACCTGGTCAGAGGAGGAGGGTTCTTGATCCAGCTCCATCCTACCCCCTTTGGACACAATGCTGTGTGCCCAAGGGCTGAAGGTCCATTGGTCCCTGAACCAATACAGGCGACCACCTACCTGTGTTCTCTCAGTGGGAGGGAGCGGGTTTATTCCCTCTACCACGTCCAGGTTTTCCTCTTGGGGTGGTGTTGGCTTTTCCCTCTATGAGGGGACCCTGCCTCTTCCCCCTTGCAATCCTATTAAGGCCGTGAAAGTATCCACGGCCCTCATAGGTGGGGTTGTATGCTGGTGAAGCAACCAATGGCGCAGCAAAGGAGGTGCAGCTGGTTGGACCAGCACATATTGTTGGGGGTGAGCCTTTGAGGTGGAGAAGGCTGTGCCACTGACCGGGAGACCGCCTGATGGTGGGGCCTCTTATGCCTCCTAAAAGCGTTTGCCTCCTCTCGATGGATTCTGGGGTCTTGCTCTTATAGGCAGAAATGCCCCAGCGAGAGCGAAGACTCTGGTTGGCCCTTGTAGCCTCAGCCATAACATTCGTAACCTCTTCTTCTGGGAAGAGGTTAGGCCCCAGATCGAGCTCTGCCACGAGCTTGTTAGGCTCGTGACGGATAGTGGCATCGGCGAAAATGAATTTTCTGCATTCCAGTCTGGCCATGATAAACTCGAAAAGGTCAGACTGAAAGCCAGCTAAGCAGGGACTTAGCCAAGACTTGAAAAAATGGCTCGTCCGCGCAGGAGACGGCAGTGGCTTCCGTAAGGCAGGCGGAGTTCAGGGACCGGGCTAGCTTAGTCCGGGCATCAAACTCCGCCTTTAATAAAGATTCTGGCAGCTTGGGGAGCTGCTCACTGAACTGTGAGGAAGCACAGAAGGGGTCCAACTTCCCAACAGTGAAAGTGGACGGGCATCCACCCAGAACTCATCACTTCCCGGGAACACCAGGGAAGTGGAGTCTGTTTCCCTCAGCTGCGGTAATGGTTACCTTCAAAAGCACGCTCGGGCCGTAGCCAGAGCGACTTTGTTCAAACAGGGGTGGGTAAGTTGTCTCCCAAGGCGAACATGGTAAAGTTGCCCTTGAAAGGTGTCAACTTTGTGTTGTCTGCCTGCCACTCCGTCAGAGTGCGAGGAGGAGAGCCGACTGAGCTTGGTCCCTAGGGACGATGACAGTCTCCCTAGGAACCTTATCTGATCGAACCCATGCTTCCTCTGTTAGCCTCACGAAGCCTGGGTAGGGGGCCAAGAGATCGGCGGGGAAAAACTCTAATTCCTCCAACTGTCTCGTGCCAAGACCTTCGACTGTCAAAGCTTGCCATCATGTTGGATGGCCCGGAGGGCTTAAACGCCAAGGGTTCCCGACATCGAAAGGCGGGAGGTCCGCTGTGTCAGGGATGACATGCTGGGGTTCGGCTGCGGGTGGGTGAGCCATTCCCGCCAGTATATTGTCATGACTGGCCAACTTTTCTGAGAGATCTTTTGTAAATTTGGTGTCAATATCCTCCGAGAAACGTTTGAATAGCTGGTTCGCGAAAGGCCTCGCGTCAAAGGCAGGCTGGCGAGGAGGGCTTGGTTTTGCTGCCCTCTTACTCGCGCCTTTGCCGGAGGAACCAGACTTGCTCCCGGAGGCTACAGGTGCTGAGACCCAGCCTTCGACGGGGGAAAGGCAATGCTTTCTTGGAAGACGAGGACTTATAGCCCTTCGCCTTCCATGAAGTCTTCAACTTCAACTTGGGGATAGCTGATGGAGCCCTGTCACCCAAGGAGGAAGACTTCACAAAACCTGCAAAGAAGAAACTGAAGAAACTGGGGAGTCAAAAGGGGCCCGCCCCAACAACCTCACCTACCTCACTACTTACCACCTGGTCCTGTTCAGTGTTCATAGGTTCCAGGTCTAAATCCGTGGCGGCGACGTCCTCCAAAACCTCAGCATAGAGGATATCCACTTGGGGTGGCTGGGTCGCATCCCGGATCTGCTGGATGATGGGGTGGCAAGATCTTCTGGCACTCACGGCCGCCACCCGTGCGCCGGGGTAAAGCAGGTCCCTCAACCTGGCGTCGAGGGGACATAGGGCTTCCCCGACGGAACGTTCCACCAAACCCAGCCACCCAAGGCGGAGGGATTCAAGGCAGACTTCTTGGAGGACTCGTCCGCCTGTAAGAAAACCAGCAATTAGCCAAGAACGAAAGAACAGTCCGGGAACCATGTAAACAATATTCAATATGAGGAGCGTAAAACGGAGGAAGACTGTCACTTACCGACTCATCCTGGACGGTTGCGCACAAGGCGAAGCAAACCTCACAACCATCAGGGTGCCAGACTACAAGGTCGTCGAGCCGGACCGCACAACCAGCGTGGGTCCGGCACACTACGTGACCGTAAGGTTGTTGTAGCGAAGCGGTACACCCCGGCTCCTCACAGCGAACAGTCTGTAAGTGGAAAAAGTACATGAACCTACCACTCTAAGCAATCTAAAGCCGGCAAGGCCGGGAATTTCGACTACAACCGGAATACTCGGTGGAGAAGAAACTCCTTATCATAAACTAGGCCAATAAGCTCTAAAATACACAGAGTGGAAGGTAAAAGCTTCCAGACCCCGGAATACTCCGGGAATGAAAGGTATGAGACAACAAGAACTCACCGCAAAGGGCTGCCAGTAAAAATAACTGGCGGAACCCCGGGTGTAGAACCGGACTCACGTATATATAAAAATGAGGTGTGTACTCCGTTGGATAAACACACTTATCAAATTTGTATATTCATAAACAATAACAATAAACAAGTGATGGTACAAAAGGCAATTACTCCGGAGACCGGAGGATCCGCTCCCTTATATAATTATATGAATCTCTTTCTCTTCTTATTACCCGCCAGAGAAACAAGGTGGGCAAGATGCTCGTATATACATAACATAAGCCGGAGCAAGTATAATAACCCAACCAAGTAACCCAACGGGGAGAAAAGAAGTGTGGGATAGAGTGTTCGAACACGTTGGGAAGCTACGAGTAAACGAACCACCAATACCAGCACAGCGATGCTGGGACTGTATGGGAGGGAGCGAATCCCTCTACCAAATGGAGAAGTCCCTGAACTCGGAGAAAACGCCATCTAGCGTCACCTGCACGAGTACAGCAAGGCTGAGAGGGAGGAGGGGGGGGGGGGGGGGGAGGGGAGAGTGTGTAGGCTACCGAAAAATGAGAACAGGAGACAGGGGGAAATATATCACCCGCTCAACTGCACACATACACCACTCCAAGAATAATGAAGAGGAGGGTGGCCTACTACGGGGAGGGAAGCACCGAGCCACAATGCCCGACTCCTGACTAAGGCAAAGCCTAATAGGGACCTAACCTAGTATAGGCTAGAAAAGGAAAACGGAAGGAGGAGGAAGCAAACAGGGAGAGAAATTTTTGTGCCGAGAACCAACCGGGACCGAGAAGAGGGGCAAGAAGGCGACTAGCCTAGAGGAGACATATCCAAGAACTCTATTCCCCCAAAGGAAGGAAGAGAACTAAGGGGCTCACTCTGCCCACCAAAAAACGACCCTGGAGGAAACAGCAACCAAAACTCCCTCAACCTGATGGATCTCCACGCCAAGGGCAAGGGAAGGAAGCAAAACAAGCCTACTCCACTAAATAACCATCACACATAAACATGGAAACAAACAAAAATGTGCTCAACAGGGTGCGTAGCCTACCTCGGGAAGCGGTTAGATCTGAGGCTGCTGCCACCAATGGTCAAGGAGGTAAACAATGAATAAAATAAAAAGAGAGCACCATCGCCAAGAATAAAATAATTAGCCTAATACAGACTAAAAATAACAAGGAACCCAACCTGAGGGGGACCTGGAAGGGGGCATCACCCTAAACAAAGGCCGACAGGCCAATAATATGTAAAACTCGAAAAAGGGGGCCACTGCAGGGAACCCACCAGGAGGAGAACCATGGGGCAAAAATAACATCTATAACGACAAGGAGACAACCCCAACAGAAAAAGAACTGATGGGGTCGCCGCAGATCGACATGGCTGGCGGAGGACGCCGTGGCGTCATAATAAGATCTCAATATTTGTGAAAAGACGAGACCATAACAGCCAAAATATAGAACAAAACCCTCAATAAGATGGTACTTAACTTGGAGATGGTAAAGCTGCTCGATGACATGGCGATAGATGAAAATAAATCCAAAAAGGCACGAGCACACAAAAGGAAATGGTAGCAATCACGTGCTAGAAAATGGAATGAGGTAGGTGGCGCTGGTGTCGCCGAGCTGGCGGGTGTTTGGGTGTAGGGGCTGTAACGGCTCACCGCTCTCTTCTGGGGTTTTGATAGGAGAAATCTTTCGAGTAAGACTCCGTGGTAGTGATCTTTCACTCACCCTTCGTTATACCGACGTCTTCCCTGGAGAAGACGATCGATCTGGGGTAGTAACCCCAGCTTTCCTGAAAGCTCTTTTTCTCTGGTATATCTAGCATTTTATACCTAGAAATTCGTGCTACAATGGAATTTCACCGGCTGACACGGGACTGGACTCAGAAATGACAATTGTACCATTAAAATTAAATGCATTAAAAGCTTTATGTAATAAAATATCAGCTAAATTTAGAAAGGAAGTCATAAAAGGTAAAATATTTTAGTCCTTTGTATCAGAAATAACAAGTTTTAAAACATCCATTAAAAAGTATGAGAAAAATTCTTGAAAAATAAATGGAACAAACATTAGACCACCCAGACAAGCTATATTAGATAATGGCAAAAAAATTTTAGATCCCTTCGAAATTAGTAACAGACTTGGGGAAAGTTTTGCCAAAATAAACAGTGACCAAAATTGGGAAAAACATTTAAAAAAAGTAAAGAATAAAGCAGAATCTATACTACTTAATTTTGAGTCAAAGAAAGATATATATATTATAATAATAAATACAATATGGAAGAGTTGGAATATGCTCTCTTGAACAGCAATAAATCTATTCCTAGGTGGCAATATTTGCCTTGAAATTATTTGCCACATTTAGCTCCTTTAACAAAATCATACTTATGGCTCAGGGTTTTAACCAGATGAATGGCGAAATGCCATAATAATTTTATAAGAAACCTGGAAGAGATCCTAGTAATGTGAACAATTATAGACCAATCTCTTCAACAAGATTCTATGCAAGTTGTGGGAGAAAATGGTAAATGCATGGCTTATATGGCGCATATAAGTGAAAAGAAAATTTTCAAACATATTTACCTGGTAGTTATATATATAGCTTAAGTCCCTGACGTCACGGCAGAATTTCAAAACTCGCGGCAATCGTCGATCGGTAGTCAGGTGAACCACCTGTGCGCCCTCTACCCAGGTACCTGGAACCATTCCAACTATTCTCAGATCTTCCTGCCGCTGTGTCGGTAACATCGATTTGGAATTTCAGCTGTTTAGCCTGTGTTTTTCGCAACTTATTTTGGTGAAGTACACTTTTTGGCTTGGCTTTTCTTGCTTGTTTGGATTTTCTTATAACATATCTATCTTCATCGAGTGTGAAAATGTGTATGGGGATGCAAGCGGCTTGCTAAAGTCTCCTTGGATCCCCACTCAGTATGTCTGAAGAACGGGAATGGAAGACCGGCTCAGAAGAGCCAAGAGTACTGTATCTCACTCTTCTTGATATAATAGGGAATAGTTAATTCTTTTCCCTTGCTAACTATCCTATTGACCCTTCTCCCGTAGTGGTAGTCTCTGAACCCCTACTGAAACAGGTAAGGACCCAACACTTCATGTTTTTGTTGGCGGCCATTCAGACCCTGCAACAACAGGTAAAATCCCTCTCAGAAGACAGGGATAATATGTGATCGACAATAAGAGATCTAAAAATAAAAGTGTTAATATGTTGTTAGTGCAAGTGCAGTGGAGGGTGCGACCGCTCGGTCCTGTTGTGCTCCTAGTCCTGGACCTCTTCCAAGCTCACCAACCCCTGTGAGAAGGAATGTCGAAAGATTTAAGGGAGGCGAGAGGCTTTAGTTACCGAGCAGTCGTCCCTCGAGCGTACCTGTTGGCGCTTTCCCAGGACGCTCACAATCGCCATAGGAAAGGCGAGGTTAAAGTGTTTTTTCGTCCACCAGTTGCTGTACGTCAATAGAGAAGGGACCGATGTCGCACAAAGTGGTCGCCAGTTCTCAAGTAACCTCTAGGTTTGATGGGACAACGAATGTTAGAAACTGGACGCCAGGACATCCAGCGTCAGAGGCTGGGCGCCAGGACTTCCCTTCTCGAGCTGGACGCCAGGACGTCGGGAAGCTGGACGCCAGGACGTCAGGCGTCGAGAAACTGGACGCCAGGACATCAACATGTCAAGAGGCTGGACGCCGGAGCGTCCTGAAGCTGGACGCCAGGACGTCAGGCGTAAAGAAGCTGGACTCCAGGACGTCAAGTGTCGAGAAGTTAGACACCAGGATGTCAGGCGTCATTAAGCTGGACGCCAAGACATTAAGCTTTAAGAAAATGGATGCCAACACGCCAGGCGTCAACCTGACTGGACGCCAGGCGTCAAGATGATATTTTGAAAGACGTCTCTACTTCGTCTTCGGAAAATCGGAAAAAGAGAACGATAATATCTTGCATTCTCCTGTGAATCCTATTGTAGAGATTTCCGATGAAGACAATATAAAGGCCATCAGCTTTCATCAGACTTGAAAAGACTTTGAAACGATTTTCGAAATTTTTCCAGAGAAATTTAACCTGACTGCTCCTCATTCCCACCTTCAGAATTTACTCTGAAGGCTTTAAGAGGGCAACATTTACTGTCAATTGACAGAATGGATACTTTGAAGGAGAAACAATGAAAGACAGCCTTTGTTTTTACCCTCCAACCAAGTAAGCTCAAGGTCTAGCTTTTAGTATCAAACTAGAGAATGTTCGGCCTCGAAAACCTGCCCCTTCCCAGGAAGGAAGATGGAATTATTCAACACGACTGACACTTTGAATAACTCATATATCTGATGTTTTGTACTGGATAAAGGACTGGATATAGTTCCAACGAATCTACTGCATCTTTCTCAGCGGGAATCCTGAAGAAAAGAGCCCATCATTTGCTTTGCTCTTTCCTGGCTAATGGGGTCACGTCCAATCAAAATCAGAACTGATTTATACCCTTTTTCCTCTCACCTCTCCTCTCAAGATTTGGTAAAAGAGGACTTTTCATCCTTGGCCCAGAAAACCACGTAAGATTTAATATCTAAAAACAGCAAGAAAAGTCCTACCAACGACTTTCATCGCTAAAAGAGTAAGGCTGAGGTTCCTGTGTTTCAGGTATCTCAGCCCTTTCGTGGTCGGCCCTCTGATAGAGAGGTTCCTCTAGGGCGGGTAGATGAATGGCAACGAAAAGAGGCTCTACACTGGGAAGAAAGAGAACCTGCCTTTCTTTTCCTGCAGACTGAGGTAGGAGCCAGACTGTCCAGCCTGAGGAGGCCCCCTATACTAGCAAGACAATTAGACTTTTCTGCCAAATGCAACAACAGAACAAAGGTAAAGGCTTTATAGCAACAAGTGTCTATGATGTTGCAAAAGGAGACCAGACAGAGAGTTCAAGATCCGAATTCCCCATGATTCTACATTCGGTTATTCCTGATCCCCAAATGCTTGGGGGTTAGAGACCGTGGTGTTAGACGTGATTGCACTCAGCTTTTCTGTGCAATAAACAAAGGTCGCTATTGAAAACCCACAAAATCGGTTCTAGCAGCGGTCGGACAGCATGACTGGATGGCCTCACTGGACCTCCAGGATGCGTATTTTAATCCCCATGCACCTGAACTCCAAGAATTTTCTGTTTCGTCCACGGGAAAGGTTTTCCAGTTTCGGTCCCTTTGTTTCAGCCTTAGCAGACGGGGATGACGTCTGGCTCTGGAGTCGAGATCTCTCAAGAGCAAGTTACCCAATATTGAGGACGTCATGATAAAACTTCATAGACTTCAGGTTGTAGCCACTGGAGCAGCCGGAGCTCTTCCTTCCAGCCCAAGGGTAGCTTTCTACTAAGAACAAACGTAGACAGTCCTGTTCAGTCAGGATACCAGGCTGCAAGAGCGTAACGGACTCTGTGCTGCCTTTCGTACATCCTCCTCTTCCTCCTTAGGATTGGTACTGTCTGCTGAACCCTCTCCACGATCCATTATTGATGATGAGGAAGAAATAATTGCCGTAGCTGAGGCTTCCCCAACCTGTCCCCAACAGCAGGAAGCCCCACATATAGCTTTAATATAAAATATGCAGCGGACTTTTGTCTTCCCTGGTACAAGCGTGACAACCAGGCAAAGAGAAGAAGGATAATAGACGTCCAACTAAAGCTTCTAGACATCCAGAAGTTTAAGACGCTGTTAGTGAATGAAACTCTAGACGCTGGATGCAGTGGCGTCAAGCATCTAGGAGTGAAACATCATGATCTTCAAGCGTCAATGAACCCAAGACGCCAAGCGCTTCAAGGCATTGGACGTCAGGAGTTCAGGCTTCAAGATATTGAAGTCAAGACGTGGAGTAGCTCAGGACGCAAGATACACTGGCATCAGCGCCTAACAAAGATTTTCACAAGGATGATTGCCAATGTAGCAGGTTTTTTCTTCACTCGAGAAACATCAGAATCTCCTTATGTACTTAGAAGGCTGGTTCTCAGAGCTCCTTCCCGCACACTCTGCCTGGAGGATCTTCAGACCACGATTTAGGTATAGAAGGAATTAGGTCTACTGATAAACAGATAGAAATCTCAGCTGATCCCATTTCAAAAGTTTCTATACCTTAGGATGAAGATTCAGAGTCAGGATTTTCGGGATTTTCCGTCATTGCAAGGACAGGACAAGCCTTAAGAAAATTTCAGGACTTTATAGACAGACATGCTCTGGTGAAGGAATAGATGAGTCTGCTGGGACCCTTTCCTCGCTGAACGGTTGTCTCCTTTGGGAGGTTAATTCTATGCCCGTTACAGTTTCATCTAAATCAGAACTGGGACAAGGAAATAAGAATCTGGAGACCAAGTGCATCCCCATTTCAGAACCAATAAGGCCGTATTTACAGTGGTGGAACGACCCCGTCAAGCTCCAGGAGGTCCCTTCTCTATATTAGAGGAACCCAGACCTAGTGTTGTTATCCGACACGTCGGACTCAGCATGGGGAGCAACACTAGGGAAATAACAAGTCTCGGGCTCCTGGTCCAGAGAGCAGGAGAAGTTAAACATCAATTAGAAGGAACTAACTGCAATCCTTCTATCTCTCAGGAGTTCGAACACAGTGGAGAACAGAGAGGTGCAGGTCAACACCGACAACACGGCAGTGTTGACCTCACATCAGCAAATAAAGGGGCACTCACTCCAGGTCTCTATACGAGACAACAAGAGAACCTCTTCTCTGGGCAAAAGAGAAGAATGTCAAACTAGTAACCCGCTTTATCCAAGGGGAGAAAAATGTGAAATTTAACATTCTGAGCAGGAAATCAAGTCCTCTCAACAGAATGGACGCTACATCAGGACGTGTGCAGTAGCATGTGGTGACTTTGGGGACGTCCTTGCATAGATCTCTTCGCCACAGCGCAAACGAAGAGGCTGGAAACTTACTGCTCTCCCGTACCAGATCCCGGGGCTATACACATAGACGCTTTCCTGGTGGACTGGTCCAACTTGGACGTGTATGCATTTCCCTCTTTCAAGATAATACACAGGGTACTGCAAAAAATTTGTTTCACACGAGGGTACCAGATTGACCATTGTGGCCTTTTACTAACTGACAAAAGATTGTTTCACAGAGGTTCTGGAATGGATAGTGGACATCCCGAGGAGCCTACATCAGAGAGTAGGTCTACTCAAACAACCTCACTTGGAAAGATATCACCAAAACCCCTAAGCATTACAAGTAACTGCCTTCAGACTATCAAAAAAACTTTACAAGAGCCTTCAGGTTTTTTTTCGAAAGAGGCAGTTGGTGCTATAGAAAGAGTCAAGGAGGTCATCCACCATGAGGGTATACAAATCCAAGTGGGAGATATTTAGAGGATGGTGCAAGAGCAACCATGTGTCCTCTTCCAGTACCTCTGTAACTCAAATTGTGGAATTCCTTTTCTACATCGTAAGAGGAAGCTTAATTTTTTTCCTACCTCTACCATTAAGGGTTATAGGAGCATGATGGCAGCAGTTTTTAGACATAAAAACTTAAACCTATAAAACAAGAAGAATCTCCAGGACCTACTCAGATTCTCTGAAACTGCTAAGGAGAGAGTACAGAACTCACCAGCATGGAACCTAGACGTGGTCCTGAGGTTCCTCATGGGGAGTAAGCTCGATCCCTTACAGAGAACATTTTTAAGAAGATCTCATCTTGACAACTCTTTTCTTGTTCAGTTTAGCCACAGCTAAAAGAGTTAGTGAGATACATGCTCTCAGCGAGAATATGGACTTTAGACAAGACAAGGCAATCTGCTCACTGCAACTAGGATTCCTTGCAAAAATGAATACTCATCACAACCCTGACACAGAACGTTCGAGATTCCAAATCTAACGGACATTACAGGGGATAAGGCAGAGAAAGTCATATTCCAGTTAAGGACTCTAAGGCACTACCTGGACAGGACAAAGGACTTAAGAAGGAATTCAGAAGGGCTTTGGTGCTCAGTCAAAAGCTCTCTGTACAGGTGTCGAAGAATGCTCTGTCTTATTTTATCAGGCAGTTGATAAAAGAAGCTCATATGAAAGGTAGCGATTTGGACATGATTCTGAAAGTAAAAACGCACGAGTTCAGGGCAGTTGCAACCTCTGTAGTACTTAAACAGAACAGGTCCTTGCAGAGTATCTTGGACACGACCTTCTGGAGAAACAAGTCAGTATTTACCTCTCACTGTCTAAAAACAAGTCCAAACATTATACGAAGACTGCTATACGCTGGGTCCGTTTATAGCATTTACTTCAGTGGGAGAGGGTAGCACCCTACAATCCCATAAACCAATACCCTTTTTCTTACTTTGGGATGGAGAATTTTTTTTTTTTTTTTTTTTTTTTTTTTTATGGTTGTTTGTGAAGACTGGACACAGTCTTCCCGCATTCATTGGTTTGAAAGTTCCTTGGAAGCGCCTGGAACTAGGGTATCGAGAGGAGGTCTAGTCACATAGAGGTTATACACCGGTTGACAGCCCTAGAGATTTTTCAGCCCCTGGGTGGATTGTTGATCTCTAAGGAATGCTTTCATAATGAGGGCGAGTTCATTGAAGTCACCTTCCTTAATCCAATTCCATAAAACAATATTTTGTTCTTGCCTTGGAATGGTTGGAAATTTTATGGTTGTTTGTGACGGAACAAGGGTATTGAAAGAGGAGATTCAGTCACATAGAGGTTATACAATTGTTGACAGCCCTAGAGATTTTTTCAGCCCCTGGGTGGATTTGGTCTTAAGGAATGCAGACATATAATGAGGGCGAGTTCATTGAATTCATTTTCTTAATCCAATTCCATAAAACAATACCTTTTGTTCTTGCCTTGGAATGGTTGAAATTTTATGGTTGTTTGTGAAGATTACCAAAACAGTCTTCCACAAATCACTGGGATGAAAGTTCCTTGGTAGTGCCGGAACAAGGGTATTGAGAGGAGGTCTAGTCACATAGAGGTTATACATCGGTTGACAGCCCCTAGAGAGATTTTTCAGCCCCTGGTGGATCGCTGGATCTCTTAAGGAATGCAGACATAATGAGAAATATTGAAGTCAGCTTCCTTAACAGGTAGGAACCTAGAGTTGTTTTGCAACTTTAATTATAATTCCAACGATGTTAGCTGTCTCTGACCCTCCACCAAAGGTGTCAATCATCATATATATATAACTACCAGGGAAGTTAGATGTTTGAAAATGTTATTTTCATAATAAAATAAATTTTTGAACATACTTACCTGGTAGTTATATATAATTATATTCCCACCCTCCCCTCCCTCTAGAGACTAGGGGCATGGAAGATCTGAGGAATAGTTGGAATGGTTCCAGGTACCTGGGTAGAGGGGCGCACAGGTGGTTCACCTGATTACCGATCGGGCGATTGCCGCGAGTTTTTGAAATTCTGCCGTGACGTCAGGGACTTAAGCTATATATATACTCTACCAGGTAAGTATGTTAAAAATTTATTTTATTATGAAAATAACATTTTAACTCTTCCCACTTAGGCTCAAGACATAATCAATCTACATTTTAGATTCTCTATCTAATTTGGAAGACCACAGAGGTGGAGGATTTGAAAGAAAGCAAATTACAGTAATATTGTCTTTTTGACATCCAAAAGCATATGACACTACATGGAGGTATGCAATATTAAAATCATTGCATAATAATAACATTTGCGGCCTTCTTCCTAAGTTTTAACTTTATGACTGATCGCACTTTCCAGGTGAGAATAGATGATGTTTATTCCAAGACATTTCCACTTGAAAATGGAGTTCCACAAGGGAGTGTCCTTAGTGGTACTCTGTTTACATTAGCAATTAATGATATCAGGAACATGCTACTGGTCGAAATTAAAAGTAACCTGTATGTGGATTATTTTGCCATATACAGCAAGGTTCATATTCACGGGGCAATGTTAAACACAATATGAAATGAATAGCTAAAACCAGTAAATACTAGAACCCTTCTAAAAACACTTAGAACTGCCTATTTTGATAGTTCAAACACACACAAAACAAACTAAAAATACTTATACAGGTATTATCCTACTTACGATGGGGTTAGGTTCCAAAAAAAACCATTGTTTGTTGGAAAAAACGTAAGAAATACCAAAACGTATCTCGAACATAGCCTAGCCTACACTAGGGTATTTGGTACCATGTACTGTATACATATATGGAGGCCTAGCCTACATTATTAAATATACTCTTTACATACACGGTACAGTATAGTAATTATTAATATTAATAAAATATCAGCTAATTTTGGAGGTTCATGCAAAGTGACAAAGTGACTTATGATAATTCAATATAAAGAGAAATTGAATAACAAACAAGAATTAGCTTAGCCTACACTATGGTATATTGCATACATACACATTACCGTAGCCTACTTTATACCGTACTTTATATTGGCATATCGTATTATACTAACATCAACATAACGAATATGCATCTTTTCCATGGATCTTTTAAAATGTTATGCCTTAATTCACTGTATCCAATCATGTATATATTCTTATATTGCTTTTGTATTAAAAATTGCATTCATATCGATCAGTGTTTTGGTTAGGAAATGTTAATACAGTGTTTATTTTGCTGCATTTAACTCTGTTAGAGCACTTTTCTTGCTTCTAGTTAGCATAAATGAATTGGGGGCATTTTTGTGTAAGAAAAATTCAAGATTCCGTTCGCTGTTTTCACTTGATTTCATCATAATATGAGCTTTACATATTTATCGCCATAAAAATAACTAGTATGTTCTTTCATGCCCAGTAGTTTTGATTAAAATACTTTCTCTCCCATTTTAATTATGATCGAGTTTCATCCATGTTGCCGATGCATGATAATTTACAGTATAGTCATTAGCAGCTTGAGCATTGTTTTCTCAGCTTCAGCTACAACTTGCAGCTTAAATTTAGCAGTATATTTCCTTGATCTTTTATCCATACCGAATAATGGTATACTGTAATGTAAAAATATATCAGTCCTATGCTACTTAATGTCATTTGTGCCATAACCTACGGTAATTGTTTACTGTATTACCGTACGATGGTTGAAATACAGGTAAATGGATGTTGTTATCCAATTCGGTTATAAGCAAAACAACAGTTTCTCAGTTTCTTGGTCTGTTGTTTATGTCTGTACGCATTTACATAAGAGTATAACGTTGTTAACAATACTTTTATCATTCTCTTTTACTTTTTTAACTAGAAGATGGGATAAAGAGATGGAGGAAAAGTTGTCTATTGTAATTTGGTCTCTCTCACTCTGATTACGCTGCTGCCTGCACCCGCGTGAAATGTAAAATATTTTATAAATATTGTCGTGATCAGTATTAATTGCTTTTACCCTATTGCAAAATCGAATTATCGTAACTCAAGCATTACCTGAGTATTTTAATAGTTTTAGCACAAAAAGTGCATTGAGTCATGAAAATACAGTATTTAGTGAATATTTCTCGGTGAAAATACTGCAAATGAGCGAATTTTTCCCACAAATAATGGGTAGATACGTTCCAAAGGGAAATCCGTGAATACGTGAGTCCGTGAATCGTGAGGACGCGAAATATGGGGGTTTTACTGTATTATACAGCATCAAGCACAAAGCATGCAGAATGAATGATTAATAAAACCATAATAAAAGTAGATGAATGGACCTCATCTGTAGGCTTTAGATTTTCCGTAGAAAAAAACTCAAGCTGTCATGTTTTATAAAAATAAAAAGTGGAAAAAAAGATGAAGAAACAGAATTGAAAATAAGAAACCATGATATACCAATTACCTAAACCGCAAAATTTTTAGGATTAATATTTGATGCACGCCTAAATTGGAAAACCCATATAACTTACTTGCAGAAGAGCGCTAAGTCTAAATAAAAAACTATCACACAAATTGTTGAGCTGATAGACATTATCTTACTTTACTGTACAAAGCAACAGTGTTATCAATCATTGACTACTGAAGTGAAATATGTGGTTCAGCATCAGAAGCAGCACAGAAAATATTAGATCCAATTCATAATGGACTAAGAATATGCACAGGAGCATTTAGATCCTCACCAGTCTCCTCAGTGCAAGTCGAATGTAGCGAACTGCCGCTGTTCCTCCATAGAGAGTTCATAACAATGAAAAGTGTATTAAGAATCAAGACAAGTGATTCACCAACCAGAAATCTATTTGATCTAAGGGGTATATTTATAAACAATCATCCACCTCCTTTCCTAATTAGAGCTAATAGATTGATTGAGTCACTGAACATAGATGTAGAAGTACCTTCAACAGTGAATTTACCACGCCATTTCCCCATTTGACTATGAATAAAGTAAGGACTTGCACACAATTGAAATATTTATCAAAAAGTTACTCATATACCCCAGAACACCTTAGACAAAAAACCATAGATCATATAAAACGAAAAAGCTCACTTTACGCGATTTGTACAGATGGGTCTAAATCACAACATGGAGTAGGATATGCAGCTATATCCCAGAACAAGTCATATCAGTTATCTTTGCCTAATAATGCCGCAGTCTTCACAGCAGAGTTGCGTGCAATTGCAGTAGCCATCAGAATTATAAAGCAAATATCA